>NC_060161.1:38480714-38487937 GCF_021292245.1 Micropterus dolomieu
ACTGGAGAGAAACCGTACTGGTGTGAACAGTGTGGAAAAACATTTGCTCTCTTAGGAGACCTAAAAATCCACCAACGTGTTCACACTGGAGAGAAACCGTACTGGTGTGAACAGTGTGGAAAAACATTTGCTCTCTTAGGAGACCTAAAAATCCACCAACGTGTTCACACTGGAGAGAAACCTCACTGGTGTGAACAATGTGGAAAAACTTTTGCTCTCTTAGGAGACCTAAAAAAGCACCAACGTATTCACACTGGAGAGAAACCGTACAGCTCTGATCAATGTGGCAAATCTTATACCAACAGGAGAAACCTTCGAAGACACAAATGCATCCAGAAAGCATCAGTGTGACATTTTTCACAGAGCCGAGCTAGCGGTTTCCTGCTGCCCTGAATACAACCACCTGTTATCATGTGACTGTGCTGGACTAACGTCATGTGATGACAGCTGCGGAAGTTTGATTTGGAAAGAGCTGGAAAGAGTCATGCGGCATTCACATCAAATGCAAGTTTAATCCATGCAACGCTTTCATCGCAGGGGTTTTATTGCTGGACAGCTGCCAAGTGTTCACACACAACGTGATAACGCAAATAATCACAACTCGCCGTTACTACAGCTGTATGAACCCAAAGTAAACATTTTGCTGTGATTACATAGCAATAAACAGATCAAACTGACGCTGAAATAATTACAATATGATGCAGATTTGTTTAAACATTTGAATTCATGCTTTATCAGGCTTGTCATTAAGACAGCAGGACAACTGCTTCTAAAATGTTTGTTTTCTGAATGGAGTTTGGATCGATCAGTTTTATCTGTTTTTTTTAAATAAATATGAAGTAGTAGTCCAGCAGAGGTAACAACGCTAACAACAACAACACTAGAACCGAAGCTGCTGAGAAGCTTGAGTGAAGATAAATCAACGTTGTAATCCCAAACACTAAAGTAAAAAGCCAATTTAATACATAATTAATAAATGCAGTTTATGTATTGTAGTGTTCAGAGCATAATCCAAACACACTACGGGTGTTTATTAGTCCAAAGCTGCAGCGCTGCTCCCTGCTTCTCTCCCCTAAGCCTCGCCAAGTGACTCGGCGTCATGTGACTTTCTCACTTGAGTAGAAAATATTCAACGTATTGTCCCCAACGCTCACTTCGCTTTTGGTCTGAAAGCACCATCTATTTTATCAGACAATAGCACAATTGAATTGCAGTAGCCAGGTGTCCACCAGTAGAGGGCACTGCATTTTTATAGCACTACATGTAGAATTAAAATAGTTTGAAGTAAAGTGTCACGATTTAGACCTGAATATATCCACAACACCACTAAATACCTATTGACATGGGTTATTAAGGTTTGGAGGTTCACGCACTCTTGAAGAAGGCCACGGGATGTGGCAAAGTCCATCTAGGTAAGTCACGGCACTCGGCAGCCATCTTTGCAACGCCTCCAGGCAGCTATTTCAGACTAACAAGATCAGGCCAGTCAGTCAGAACTGAAGAAGTCCTTTGGATGAGGGATGAAACGTCTTCCAGTATCTTCAACCAAGTCCAGTTGCCCTTGATTTTAACCTTCGTTGGATAAGATCAGGCTCCTATCTGACTGAGTGGGGAGAGAGCCAGAACTGCACTTTCTCTGCTCACTGGGACATAAAAACTACATGAATAGAATCACCTGTAAAATCTAATAAAAATCACTAAAAAGATTTGATGACAATGGCCAAATATAAGGTTTAAAAAGCTTTTTTCCTGACTGGTTATACTTCTACTATGCATGTGTCACTACTACCCTTACATCAGTGGAACCACACGATGCCACCACAACTGAAATATGTTTCCCGCTCTGGCTGTGAAACGCAGGCAATTGGCTTTCTGGCGGGATAACCGTTACGGTCTTTCCCCACAGAGTACACACTCATTCATTACAAATGTGTTCCCCAAGGTCAAGAATGAACCTCCACCCTTGCTGAAATATTATTTCTGCGTGCTTCATATATTTTTGCTATTGAGCTGTAGTTAAACATATTTACATTAAATCTGTATTTTAGATATATATTGACTTAATTTCTATTACTGAAAGTGGTTTGTTCAGACTTAAACAAATATTTACCATTATAAAGACAAGCTTAAAACAAAGAATCAATCTCTACAATAAGAACAAGGATAATGGAAATGGTTGCACGCTGCTGCTCTGCTGTTGGCTTCTGCTGGTGTCATTCGGACAATGCTTTAAAAACAAATATCCCTACGAAACATCAAACAATAACAATCAAAATGTTCGGAAAAGAGGCAAATGGTGTACTCAGACATGAACTGTCTGAGTCTGAACAACCGTAGTTTCACAAGCGACCCAAGCTGCCAGAGCAGATGATACTAATGGAAACACAATTTGAAAAAGGTATCCAGTCAGCACGAAAACAGACTGTAAATCATGCAAAGGTGATATGGGAATCTGTGTCTAAACCTAAGGGTGTCCTAGGTGGACATATATGTGGACATTTGAACATTCGAAATATAATATCAAAAGGAGATCAAATTCAAAATCTACTGATAGATTCTAACCTAGACTGGCTAAAAATGATGATGTCAAATCATAATTTCCAGCAGACTATTCATTTGATATTGACAAATAGACCTCAATGAATTACAAGGATATACAACTTAATAACGGGCTTTTCTGACCATAATATGGCCCTGATTGTCAGAAAACTAACAAAACAGTGTTTATGAATGTACATAAACTAGGGAATGTAGACATTCCCAAAAACCAAAAGCCACGCTTTGATAACGAATTAAATAATATTGATTGGAACAACGTTTTACAAACTATGGACTTAGATCATAGTTGTAATATTATGATGAAAACACTCACAGGACTGATTAAGAAATATACACAAATGTTAAGTGCAAATGAAGAAGAATCTCTTCACCCTGGCTGACTAATGATATTCGCCAGTTAATGGGGGGGAAAAGTGTCCACAAAATTAATTACGGTTCTCTTTATTTCTAAGGGATTAAGAAATTGAGTTGTCAGGGAACTGCACATTGCAAAAACTACAAACTTTACACAACTGATAGCGGAATCTGAAGAAAAAAGCACTACTCCCTGGAAACATCTTAACAGTCTTACTTAACTAATAAATTAAATAATTCAAAGGCAAAGGATTGGTTTGGGTTGGATATTGCTGTAATTAAAACACACAGCTCCACTCTGTTCTAACCCATCTGATAAACATCTCCATCAGAGTTGGTAAATTTCCACAAACCTGGAAAACACCAGTCATAATGCCAATTAACAACCAAGTAAGCAATTATAGGCCAATCTCTATCCTACCAGTTCTCTCAAAGATCCTGGAAAGAATTATCACAGAACAATTGGTTGGCCACCTTCAAAATAATTTACTTTTTATTTAGACCAGGGTATTCAACTGAAATGGCCAACTGCTACCTCACCAAAAACGTTAAGGCCTCATTAGACAAGGGAAATGTAGTTGGAGCAGTGTTTCTGAGCAAGCAATTGGCTGGTTTGCATCCTATCTCGAATCAAAAGGGCAGTTTGTTAAAAAAAATGCAGAATATTCAACACCCCGTCAGTCTATGGGAATTCCACAAGGTTCGATTTTGTAAAAGAGCTGGATGTCAGATGTATGCTGATGACACACTTATCTATGTATCGGCTAAAACCCCTTGGGCAGCAGCAGACACATTAACAAGTGAAATGAAGGGTGTGTCTCTAGACTGTGTCAATGTTTTTTCCCATGAGAAGAAATTCAAAACATAAGCTTTTAATTTAAATAAATCAAGAGGAAATGGAGAAATTCAAGGATTTCTAAATTCTTAGGTGTCAGTTTGGACCCCAAACTTAAATTCGATGAACACGTTAAACTACACAAAACTGTAAAGACTCATTTGAACAGCTTTAGAATGATTAGACATTACATACTCCCAACTGTTTATGCAGTGTTTCCTATACGTTCATTAAATCAATCAATCATTATTTGTCCCCGTAGGGAAATTAGTTTGCAGCACCATTAAGTAGGCATTACATCATACTGCACAGAGATAATCATCAGACATACTGATAACCACACAAATACACATAATTCCCATACCCGCACGATTAATTTAGGCAGGCCACACCAGCTGAGCATCCTGCCTATTTGGCTATATATGTGCCTTACCAGCGTAATTGCTTGAGGCACAAATCAAGATTTTGATCTATCTTTGGTAAATAGAGGGGGCCAACATCGTCGCCCAGATTGCAACCTTTCAAATGAAGGGGCAAGGGTTTGCCTCTCGTCTCCATCAATGTTTCTTGCCTTGTACATCATTGTTTCTCTATAGATACATTCCATACTTCGTAACTAAGGGGGCTTTCACACCTGAAGGTCAGCACCAAGGTCCGAACCAAAGTTCATGTTTTGATACATATGGATGGTTTAGGTTTGGTTTCACACTGCAATTGTGTGAGTGCACTTAAGAACTTTACATGACAGACCTGCGTCCTGTCATCATCTATGTTGGTCGGGTCTCCCTATACTTGACATTGCGCAAGGTTTCTGCCTCTTAAAAGGAAGTTTTTCCTTGCCTCTTATGCCTAGTACTGCTCTTGGTGGGAACTGTTGGGTTTCTGTAAATATCATCCCTGAGTACGGTCTATACCTGCTCTTTTATGAAAAGCGCTCTGAGATAACTGTTGTGATTTGGCGCTATATAAATAAAATTGAGTTGATTGGTTTATTGATTGAACAGTTCAGTGGGTTGCTTTGACAAGAATGAATGAATTAAAAAAATTAACATATCCATACCGTTGCCACTATATTGTTCTTATGGCATTACTACCTGCAGCACTAACTGTAAATAGTCTGAAAGTTCGAACCATCTAAGAAATGCTTTCACACTAGAAACGAACCAAACCATGGTTCAGTTTGACCCGGACCAAGACTACCTCTTTTCGTCAGACCAATTTTGGTCTGTTTGGTCCAGACCGTGGTCCGGGGGAGGTTTCATACCTTTAATTTTGGTTCAGATCAAACTGGCAAGTCCGGAACACACGAGGTAGGTGTGAAAGGCCCATCAATCCCCAATAGTTTACTGATTGTTGTTGACTTTTTCTGTGCCTCAGTAGCACCAGCAAATGTTGCAAAGGCCAAAACTCTTCATTGAAAAACTTTATTGTAAGTGGACATGTACATATATGGATAGAGAAATAGACACACAGATTATATGTATACATATTTATAATGTGTTTATATTTTACCTTTACATTTACTCATTTGGCAGATGCTTTTATCCAAAGCGACTTACATTTGAGGAACAACATACAATCAGATGAGTTTTCAAGAGCTAGACAGGACACATCTACAGCACGCACAGAGGAAGGCTGCTGGAGAGAAAGAAATCCGTAAGAAACAGATGTGGTGATTGTTTAAGTCTTAACAGAGGCTGTAAGTTGCTGTTATGAAGCATGTGTTGTTTTCTTGTTGTCCTCTTCAAATAATATGTTGGTCTTAGGGAGGCAGACACAGATTCTTCCTCTTCTGCCTCCTTCCTGAAAAATCTGTCAAACGAGTCACCTGATTGAATCCACCTGATCATGACAATGACAACATTGATGATGTTGACCAAACTGCTTAAATTAAATATGTTTTGATCTCTTAGCTTGCTCACTACTCAAGAATCTCTCTGTTCTACCAAGACAGCTGAAGCTCATTTATTTTGTCTACTAATGATGTTTCTGCTTAAACAGTAAGATGAGAGCATTCATTGATGAACTGACAGTTTGGTATAAACTTAATGTGACCATGGGACGGCCGAAGGGGGAACTGTAATAGAAACAAATAGATTTTACTTGAATTTACTTTTATTAATCCTCTATATGTCATTCCCTTATGCTCTTTGCTCATCTTAGTGGAAATTATAACACCACATAAGTGTACCAGTGTTTTGATATAATGACCTTCTGTGAGATTGTTTTGTTTCATGCTTTCCTGTGAGAAAGGAGTTTCCACTGTGGCTCAAGGCTGAGAAAGGCTTTTCTGTTAGACTCCACAATTATTCTCTAGCATTAAATGTCTTCTCTGTTTCTCTGGGTCAGACTCTCTAACAGCCCTCTGGTGTATGAGCTCTGCCCTTCAGCTGAATCACTCTGTTATTCTTACTTTTAATAAATATCACAAAGACAACTATTGGTTGCAGAGTCTTTATTTCTTCAGGGGGAAATTAACCATTTCCACCACAAATCAGTTGGCTCAAGGCTGCAGTATCAACGAGCATCGGTCTGCTGTCAATATTGGAGACATTTATCTCTGATAATAGCGCTCACATCTGTGTCCGCCTGCACTGGAGGAACGGGATGTTTAACCAGCTTTAAGTACCTGCTGTAATCAGCTGTTCCGCTTGTTTTGGAGAGGAGGAGACCGACTCTGGCTCTGTGTAAAAAAAAAAAAAAAAACTTCCTGACTGATGAAAACTTAAAACAACAACTTCGGACCCAGTAGGCCTATTTAGCGTAACTCCATCAGCTGTTTAATGCCGACATACGATCTCAGGTGGACATTGGCGGAGAACAAACTGGGTAAAACCATCAAGTTCCTAAAATAACTCCACCACAGAGAAAGCAACACAAAAATAAAATCACAAAAGTTTGTAATGTTATTAAAACATTTCCAGCGACAAAAGCATTATTACCTGCTGTAATCAGCTGTTCCACTTGTGTTAGAGAGGAGGAGACCGACTCCGGCACAGAACTACATTTAGACCCTGGTCCCTCTGGTGGAAAACAGTGAGTTCCTCCAAAGGTTTAGTTCCGGGCTACAGTTCCTTTGCTCGGAACGCAGCTTAACAGAGACTCCAGAGGTTTTGTTGAAGAGTCAGACTGTGTTTGAGCGCCACCTGCTGCTCATTAAGCAGACAGACCAATAAAGATGAAGAATAAAGAGAACAGAGTGCTGCTGTTCCTCCATCTTCTGCTCTTTCCTTCATTGTTTTACTCTCTCTGGATGCTGCTGTGCTCTGACAGGAAATCACTGACGTTTAGTGGCTGAACGAGCAGCTTTGATTTGTTATTGAACTTTCTAATGTGTCTGTTAGCTCACATGTCTTTGACCTTTACACCTCAGCTCATGTCAGCGTTGATGTTTCCTCCCTTACTGTAACGTACAGAAGCTGATGTGCTTCCTGCAGTAGTTTGGCTTGTATCTGCTGTAAGCTGCAGTTAATAA
>NC_060161.1:38487957-38495427 GCF_021292245.1 Micropterus dolomieu
CCACTAAGTGTACCAGTGTTTTGATATAATGACCTTCTGTGAGATTGTTTTGTTTCATGCTTTCCTGTGAGAAAGGAGTTTCCACTGTGGCTCAAGGCTGAGAAAGGCTTTTCTGTTAGACTCCACAATTATTCTCTAGCATTAAATGTCTTCTCTGTTTCTCTGGGTCAGACTCTCTAACAGCCCTCTGGTGTATGAGCTCTGCCCTTCAGCTGAATCACTCTGTTATTCTTACTTTTAATAAATATCACAAAGACAACTATTGGTTGCAGAGTCTTTATTTCTTCAGAGGGAAATGTACCATTTCCACCACAAATCAGTTGGCTCAAGGCTGCAGTATCAACGAGCATCGGTCTGCTGTCAATATTGGAGACATTTATCTCTGATAATAGCGCTCACATCTGTGTCCGCCTGCACTGGAGGAACGGGATGTTTAACCAGCTTTAAGTACCTGCTGTAATCAGCTGTTCCGCTTGTTTTGGAGAGGAGGAGACCGACTCTGGCTCTGTGTAAAAAAAAAAAAAAAAAAAACTTCCTGACTGATGAAAACTTAAAACAACAACTTCGGACCCAGTAGGCCTATTTAGCGTAACTCCATCAGCTGTTCACTGTAAACACACAAGAGCATGATGGCTGCAGTTTCCCAGCTATAAATTTAATGCAGACATACAATCTCAGGCGGACAGCGGCAGATAACAAACTCGATAAAACAATCAAGTTCTTAAATTAACTCCAGCACAGAGAAAGCAACACAAAAATAAAATCGCAACACTTTGTAATGTTGTTAAAACATTTCCAGCGACATGAGCCGCAGATCAGCTGCAGGACTACATGCTTGTCGCCCTGACATCTGTAGTCATGAAGTCCTTTGAAAGACTGATGTTGGCCCACCTGAAGGACATAACAGGCCCCTTGTTGGACCCCCTGCAGTTTGCCTACAGGGCTAACAGGTCAGTGGATGATGCAGTCAACTTGAGACCGCATTACATCCTGCAACACCTCGACTTTCCAAAGACTTATGCAAGGATCCTGTTTATGGACCTCAGCTCAGCGTTCAACACCATCATCCCAGACATCCTCAGTACCAAACTCACCCAGCTCACTGTGCCAGCCTCCACCTGTCAGTGGATCACAAACTTCGTGACTGACAGGAGTCAGCGGGTGAGGCTGGGAAACCACATCCAGCACTATTAGCACTGGCGCCCCCCAGGGGTGTGTGCTCTCCCCACTGCTCTGCTCCCTCTACACCAACGACTGCACCTCAGGAGAATGCTGGTGGCAATAGGTAGGTTAACTGAAGATGAAGCTATTAATCGAACATTTTAGACATAGTTTAGCCTACTCATGGACCTGTGATTGTAATGTCACAGTCTGACTCAGCAGGCCTATTAATGATTTTTTTTTTGTTGCAGTGGAAAATGTGTCTAGGTTCAAACTGACTGTAAAGTTTTCTATTTTCCATTGATACAATCTTGCTCATTTCATATTTTATTTTTTTAATGCTGTCAGACTATCAGCAGATAGTCATGAAAAACTCACTTTTAAACTACATTTATTTGCTTCAGCTGCACCACAGTCATCCTCACTCAGAAATATTCACATCAAATCCAGCTGATAACTACGATAGGAATGATCCAAACTGTGCGACCACAATATGAAAGATTACTGTTAATTGATCTGTTTTATACAGATTAATTTAAACAGTGATTCCTGCAGTAATGTAGTGTTTCACCTGAACCTGACAGCTGCCTCAATGTCCACAGAATCATAGTGTTATAAAGGACAGATTTTATTCTGTGCTGTGGAGAAATCCACAATGTCCAAAGATACCTCTCTGTCCATACATCGAGTGATTGTTAAAGACTTCACCGCGGTCATGTTCAAGATCATTTTTGGGTAAAAAAAACTAACAGCCTATCTAACTCTGATTTTGGTGTTTCTAAAGTCTTAACTGTGTTCCAATATATTCTTTGATATTGACAATATGAATGAGGAAATGTCAGTAAGTGCTTCAGGCCCTGCAAGAGGGGAGGAGAGAAACTCGGCATTCGTTGAAGTAAACCGCCTCCTGAGGAGGTTAGGTTCACAGCGTAAGTTGCCAGGGTTACTGATCTAGGGTTTATCTGATATCAGTCTCTGAAACCGAAAATAGTGATCTACTGTGTTACAGCTGCCATTTTGGCCGCTAGTAAAAGTTACCACAAAGCACGGGACTTCCTGTCGGCTCGGCGGCATTGTGAGGCTACCCAGCCGACCAATCACGATGCTTACGGTCCGCATCGACGTAGTTACATTTTTGAGGAGGTGCACGTCAGGTGACAGCGTAGCCTCTGTAGCCTTGTAGCCTACGCTGGCGATTCAACGCCGAAGTTGCACTTTAGTGAATTGGTGGTGTGCATGATCACAGTGTTGTCAGAATATTTAATGTATGTTATACCTGGGTTAGTGCTCCTGCAGTCATCACTGTGTATACAGAACCAGTGAGGATACGAAGCCTTAATTGAATGTGAAAGGAATGGATAATGATGTGTCTCACACATTTAATTTCACTGTCGCATGTTATCTCTTTATCATTCAAATATTTAAACCGGCAGTGGTATTTGTGCTTGTGCTATTGAGCCATAACTATTCCATATCGCACCTTTCAATTGTAAAATATATAAACCAAGTGTCAACTCAGAGGAGAGGGCCGGACTATTGTGGAGCACCGCAGATAGTTGACATGAATTTAGCTACTGAGTCTTCTTCAGACCTCAACTCGGTTTACTGATGGAATTATCATCAACTTAAAAATCCAAGATAACATCAAGTTTTTTAGTAACTAGTTTTTAATAAATCCCTGTGGATATATAACCATTTAGTCTTCAGTTTAGTTTCACATCTTCACCACATATGGACAGCGTAAATGAACAAAGTCTGTAAATAAAGCGAATGACAGCTCTTGCACAGTCGCTACCCTGCGTAATGCTGCATGGCGGCTGCACAATGGCGCTACAGAGGACAACGCCAATGGAAAGATTATCTGTGTGTGTGTGTGTGAACCCTGGCAGCGAATGTACTCACGCGAGGAAAGCGTCGCCTGTTATTTCTTTCGTCCTCCACGTCAGTGATCAGCATCTCGGTCTTGCACTTATTAAAGTGTGTTGTTGTTTTGCAGCAGGATTGGCTGTTGAAATAAGGACGTTAGGAGGTGATGCTGGTGCATTTATGGTCATTTACATAGTCATTTATGGGAGGAGCCAAGGCGGGGTATGTAGCTCATGCATGTGCGCTCAATTTCACGTTGATTGGGATCATAGACTGTATATAACAAGTGGATGTAGTCATCGTGACGTCACCCGTTGGTTTGTACACTGCCGTTAAGGCGTTGCCATGTTTGTTTGCAACCGATCGCACCGTATGTGGCCATATTTGGACGAGACGGTGGAGCTAACGGCCGTGTGCGGAGCTAGCTCGCTTGCTTAGCTATGTGCATCTGTAATTGACGTTAACTGTCATTTTAACCTGGATGACGATTTTGTCTAGTGAACAGGCTTAAAACTAAATGTACAAAGGAGTGGAAAATATTCTTGCGTATTTTTTAAACTGGTGTGTGTGTGTGAGTGAAGTGCCAGTCTTCTTCTGCACAAATGATGGCTCGGTGTCTCTGTCAGTGTATACAAGAAAGAAAGAGGTCTGGCACTTCCTAGCTACGTGGACATTCCGTGAACAGGGCATGGAAGTTTCTATTGGGTCAATTAAAGCCTATTTCACACTACACGATTTTTAGCCTTATTGGCCGCTCAGCGAGCTCGACTATCATCAGGCCGTGATCGGGAGTAAATCAGCGGTTGATCGGCGGTTGCCAGTTGTTATGTGTGAACTACTCAATGACACGTCAAAACGGCTCCCATTTCTGACACATCACTGACGTCTGGCAGATATCTAGCGTGGCAAATATCTGGAAGAATTGGCCGACTCCTCAACATCATGTGGTGTGAAAAGTGTGGAGAAGGTTTGGCCAATGAGACATGTGGCTGGCTCAACGGAAGAGAAACGGACTGTGTCACCGGAAGAGAAACGGACTGTGTCACCGGAAGAGAAACGTAGTCTGTATAACTTAAATAAAGTGGAAACGCTGTGTAACATTCTAAGACGACAAAAAGTAGCAGCAACAAGAAAAGTGTGGACACAGGTCATGGAGCAAAATTTTATTGAACTCTGGCAGGAGCACGAATGCCTGTATGATGTGTCGAAGGAGAAGTACCACGACCGAACAGAGGAAGAGAAGAGGTGGACAGAAATTAATAATGCTCTTCAACAGCAAGGTGAGCAAAACATGTTTTCAGTAAGAGCTACGTTAATTATTGTAATGACGAGAGATAGTACAATGCCTACATGGCAGTCGTAATAAGCACTTGATAAATTATGTTACCAGCATGACTGTCGACTTAAGTAATGCATTTTTTTTTGGGGCCACTTTGTCTTAAAACATTACTGCAAGACCCCCCTCAGTTTCAGGGCACAGTTTAAAACGGTCAAATGAAATTCTGGAGTGCATAACAGCTGACAACAATGCATATTCTTTCTTGTTTGTCTCCTTCAGTTGAGGACGTGAAGACGAGGGCTACAAACGCAGTTTTCTAGGTTGATGAAACCAAAACCGAGTGGGAGTGGCAGCAAACCATTGATGCCTAGGCAAAGATGGCTCCTCAGGGCCATGGATTTCATTAAAACCTACATTGTTCACCGTCCATGTGAGACCACTGTAAGTCTACCGTCTACACAACTGACTGCACATATTTAGGGATGAGGTGCACCCCTGAATTTTACACAGTGCTTGTGTGAGTATAACAAATGTGGGTAGCCATTGTTACAGTAATTATGAAATGTTAGGGTGTTTTTCCATCACTAGTACAAAACGTATTATCCAGTAAAGTTGAGAATAATGTACATTAATGTTTATTTCTATAAAACTGTGATGTCAACTCTAACATTTCTGTTTCATATCTCTTGTAGCTTTGTGCTTCATTCACCGAGCGTGATGACCTCAATCTCTCTGAATCAAACCCCACCACATCAGCAGCTAGCGCATCATGTTCTGCCTCCTCCCTTGAATCGTCAGATGAAAGAGCTTCTCCAACGGCTGGAGAGGAAACTCCTTCACCTACCTCAACAGAGAGCAGGATGGCACAACGGGGATCAAGCACCAGCGGAGTAAAGCGCAAGGGGATGTCAGAAACTGATATCGAGCTGCAGAAGCTTGCCTTGTTAAAGCAGAAGGCGGCAAAAATGGATGCAGAACCCACTCCTGATGTATTAGCTACATTTGGGAACCAGGTTGTATTGGAACTGAGGCTAATTTAAGACCCTGCATACCTTACACAGTTGAAAAGGGACATAATGAATATGATCTACGACACTCAGGAAACTGAAAGGCACAGATCTTCCTCTTCACATGCACCGCCTACGCCATACACATTTCAACCCATCTTGTCATCTTCGCCACCAGAATGGCCTCAACCTCAGAACACATCGTCACCTCGGACTACGTATCCAAGCTTTTTACAGTCACTGCAAGGCCATGATCACATTGACAATCTGAAGTATACTACATACAATAGTACTTATGTTTAGGTATACTTACGTGTGTGTGTGTGTGTGTGTGTGTGTGTTTGGTTATTGGGTTTTTTGTATAGTATTTTTTCATTCCTGCACTGTTGCACTTGTAAGCACATTATATATTTAACTATTATTTGAAGGCATGTTGACATTGCAGTGTTACTTTTTAAATAAATCTTTGAAACCTACATTTAAAAATGGCCTGTTTATACATATGTGAACAATTACATCATAACCATTATAGTATCTTGATCAATATCAATAAATAACAAATCAGTTGAACCACAATGGATCATGAATGTCTGACCTAAGGTCATTTATTAGTTTCTGACTGATGGGGGGGGAAATGGTTCCGAAAACTACTGTATCCCTGAACTCTCCTAATGCAATAAGTAATGTAATGTTTCACTTATATTCACTGAGCCTCCCCTGAAAATGTTTGGAGGCCTACATTGTGGATGTTTTAGATATGATATAAATTTTACAATATGTGAAGTATTTGTTCCCATTCCTGCACTGTTCTTATAAACCCACTTGAACAGAGCACTTTCAGCATTGGTTGGAAGCTGCACAGTGTACAGGATATTTACTGTTAATACACCTTTTCAAATGTGATACAGTATCTTCAAACTACACAGTTAAAGGAGTTAAATCAATAAGAGGTCAATTACTGAACCACAGTGATCTTTATTGTATTTAAAACAAAAGGTAATGCAGTACACACAGTCTTATTTACTGGGAAAAATTAATCAGGACATCTATCGTCTCAGTTTCTAGACGTGTTGCTCCTGCCAATGACCACTGCCTGCTGGTGAGACAAAATACTCCTGCAGAAGGTTTCGTTGAGTTTTTGCCATAACTGGTGCATTGCGTCCTCTTCTATGCGCCACTGGATGTAAAGCCCCCACCCCTTGATTCCTCCAGACTCCATCAACTGTGTTGTGGTCGGTATTCTCCAAGTCTGCAAAGGCTGGCGGTGTATACAAGTCAGAACTGCGCTCGCGGAGGAAGTTGTGGATGCACAGGGAGGCCATTGTTATCTTCACCACCTTGTCTGGCTCCAAGCATATGGTGGACCTGAAAACTCTCAACCTTTTTGCAAGAATGCCAAATGCATTCTCTACGGTAATAATAATAATAATAATAATAATCCTTATTTGTAGAGCACTTTTCAAAAACAAGTTACAAAGTGCTTTAACAAGTGTAAAGAATAATACAAAAAAAATTAATATAAAATTATTAAAATACAATAAAATAAAAGGGATAAAATAAAGTCAAATAAGATCGGGAAAAGCTCTCCTATAAAAGTATGTTTTAAGAAGGGACTTAAAAGAGTTCACTGACTCAGCCGACCTGATTTCCTCGGGCAGGCTGTTCCAGAGTCTCGGGGCCCTGACAGCAAACGCTCGGTCCCCTTTAGTTTTCAGTCGAGACTCTGGAACAGACAGCAGACCTCTGCCCGAGGATCTCAAGGTACGTGCTGGTGCGTATGGGACTAAAAGGTCAGAAATATAACAAGGTGAGAGGCCATGAAGAGCTTTAAAAGTGATCAATAGAATTTTAAAGTCAATTCTAAAACATACTGGGAGCCAGTGTAATGAAGCTAAAATAGGAGTAATGTGGTCATATTTCTTTGTTCTGGTTAAAAGCCTGGCAGCTGAGTTCTGGACAGTCTGGAGTCGATCAATAGATTTTTGGGTTAAACGGGTGAAAAGGCTGTTGCAATAATCCAGGCGTGATGAGACGAAGGCGTGTAAAATGGTCTCGGTGTCCTTAAAAGTTAACATAGATCGAATTTTAGCTATATTTCTAAGTTGATAAAAACATGATTGAACAAGCTTTGTGGTGTGCTGCTCGAAATTTAAATTA
>NC_060161.1:38495527-38500979 GCF_021292245.1 Micropterus dolomieu
CTTTGACATGTTGTTTGAAGTTAAAAGAAGTGGCCATATTTAAAAAGTCAGTTGCATTAACATTGTTGGGGTCATCAACATGAATATTAAAATCGCCACAAAGAACAATTCTGTCATAATTTAAAACCAGAGTAGATAAAAATTCAGGAAGTTCTGATAAAAATCCTCCAGGCGGTTTTGGGGGGCGATAAATTATAACAAATATGATAGGTTGCAGCCCTCCGAGTTTAAGAGTGAGAACTTCAAAGGAGTTAAATTCATCACAGCGTACTTGATGACATTTTAAATATTTCCTATACACGCTCACTAACCCACCACCACGACCACTGACCCTCGGTTGACTAAAACAATCATATTGAGGCGGACACAGTTCAGCTAGCTGGCTATAGTCATTCATTTGCAACCAGGATTCAGTTAAAAACATAAAATCTAGATTTGCAGACAAGATAAAATCATTTAAGATAAAAGTCTTACTTGAAAGTGATCTCACATTGAAGAGAGCCATTGTAAATGTGTTTGTTCTGGGTGCTGGAGTTGGTGCAGTTGTCCTAATCCTTAAGAGATTACTAATATTTCTGTGTGGGATGTGCACATTTCGGTTTACTGGTCTATGCGTGATGATGACAGGAATAGAAGTCTTTGGAACAACGCTGGTAGCAGACGGCTTTACATGCCAGCAGGTGGAGACAGTTGTTTGTGGCAGTGAGGAAGAGATCTGTTCAGTGAGCGGTGGTGTGTCCAGGTGTGCTGCATGAATGATTAGTCATTCACGTAAGTCATGTGTGGACCGCACCACATGCTGTATGTGCGCAGCTAACATTTCTGAGCCCCGTTTGTTTGGGTGAAGTCCGTCTGTCTTAAAAAGAGGCATTCTTTGCCAGAAAATATTAAAATTATCCACATAAACACACGATGAGCCCTGCAGGCGGACTGGAGCCAGTCGTGGAGGCCAAGGAGTCTACTGAAGCGGCCAGCACCGCGACCAACTGTGGGAATGGGACCAGAGATAAAAACGGACTTTCCGCACTGCTTTAAAAAGTTAAAAAGACGGTTAAAATCTAATTTTGTCAGCTCAGACTGCCGAAGAGCTGTGTCATTTGTTCCAACATGGACTATCACTCTTGTGATGGAGGACGGGAGCGACGGCATCAGGTCCTGGAGTTCTTTTAAAATGTCAGCCATGGTGGCACCGAGGAAGCAGTGAGTGGTAGCGTTAAAGAAACGGAGGTTTCTGGTTATGGAGTCACCAATTATTAGTGTGGTTGGGGAGAAAAGAGGACAAGGAGATGCCGGTTGTGTGGTTCCAGAGCAGGACTGAGCAGAATTTGCTTCAACACTGCGTGCGGACTGAGGATGGAGTGTGTGAGCTGCCGAGTGTTGTGTTGGAGTAGCAGTGACAGACCTGAGAGAAGGGCTACCCGACGGTGCAGGGTGGAGACAGCCTCCGGAGCGTCTGAGCACAGCCTCCTTCAGGATCCTACGTCGGGAAGTGGAGGTTTTTGACCGCGATGACGGCCGCCGATCAGGCCCGGCGGCAGACCGGCGGCCCAGTGCAGGAGATGTAGCCGGTGGAGGAGATGCAACAGTGTCGGCAGGCACTGTGCGCCGAAAGAGATCCGTATCAGGGAGACTCGAAGCCGCAGGTGCATCCGCTGGATGGACCGGAGTGTCGTTAGACAAGGCTGCATAGCGGTTGGAGAGGCCGATGGACGGAGGAGAGGCAGCCCCATCCGATCCTCTCTTGCAGCCACGGACCACCACTTCAGCCCAGGTTGACTGATGCTTCGGAGTCGAGCAGGATGAAAGCCTGGGAAGACTAGAGAGGTCCCAAAACACGGTGTCCTGGATGTTAGCGGTTGCGCTAAGAGAAACAATCTGTTTGGCTTGTACTGAAGCCACATCCATAAAGCCAGTCAGCAGGGAATCTTTCTCTTTGAGTCGTCGGATGTCTTCCATAAGGTCAGCAATCTTCTTGTTCGCTTTCTTAAGGAGTGTGCAGTCCTCATGGGGCAGAGTTATCTCGGCTATCATAGTCACCGGAGCTTTGTTGCGATCAGTAGCGTTGATCGCGTTTTTACGGTCATCTAGTTTAAAATCCATGTCGGATGACTAAAATCCTTAACCCACGTAAAACTTAAATAAAGTTAAGTTAAATAAAAAGTAAAAATGTAACGAAAAAGAGTGGTTTAAAACTGGATAAGTCCGGTTTAAGACGGAGCTTCCGACAGGTGGCTACAGACGCCAACGCATGCGTATAGTGGTAGTTCGGTAGAACGGTAGTTCAGAATCTAACTGTGGTCCATCTGCCTAAAAGGATATGGCTTTCACGAGGTAGTGTCTTAAGGGATATGCCTCATCACCTACAAACATGTAGGGCATCATTATGTAAGAGCTGGGAAAAGGTTCAGGAGGAGGAAAGTTCAGCAGGTCCATTGCTTTGCGCAAGTCTGAGTGATCGAACAGTCCAGCATCTAAAACCCTACCTGCCCTTGTAGTTGTGGAAAAGACTGCCACTTTTTTGGGAGGCTGTATGGGAATATGCTATTGTCCGCCATTCTGCCTCCATTGATGGTGTCTAAAAGAATAGGAGGAAAAAACAAGTTATGGCTAGGAGTTAGAATTTATTTAACAAACTGTGTTGTTTCTAGTCATAGTTCATAGTGATATTTCTTTTTCTCAAGTAACTCACACTATATATCCTGAATTGATATCAAAATGTATTTTTATTGTGGATCTCAGAAAAGTCAATTTTCACAACTTTTCACAACATACCTTCAGAAAGTCTTTCTTCATGCCCTGGTACAGAGCAGCACAGGTCTCCGTAACTATCTGTGACATAGTTGTTACTAATAAAAACTCCATGGCTAAAGCATTCAATCACCACTTTATAAATTCTGGCTTTGTTTTCAAGGCGATAACCCCTATCGCTACAGCCCCTGCAGTCTCTAAAACCTGCAGTCTTTTTGCACCTCCTCACAGTTTTTCCATTCAGCCTGTTTTAGTGGAGGAAGTCCTGAAGGAATTGATTAATCTGGACCCCAGTAAGTGGTTCAGATGATCTTGCCGCTTTTTTCATTAAAATTGCTGCTCCGGTTATTGCCGCTCCACTAACATCCCTTTTTAATCTATCATTTCATACTGCCGAGATTCCACCTGCTTGGAAAGAAGCAGTGGTGCTTCCTCTGTATAAGGGCGGTGATCAGGCTGACCAAAATAATTATAGACTTAGTCTCAGCATTGGTGCCATTGATCACTCATTGGTTTGGTTCTCTAATTATCTTTCTCACCGGGTTCAATGTGTAAGGTTTGAATTTTTTTTTCCCATACTCTCCCGGTCACTAGGGGTGTCCCCCAAGGCTCCATCCTTGGCCCCACACTTTTCTTAATTTATATTAATAACATTCCCCAAGAAATTGGTAAATCTCTCATTCACTTGTATGCTGGTGATACAATCCTTTATGCCACAGGTTCCTCCTCTGATGCTGTTCAAGCTACCTTGCAAGATAGCTATTTCCAACTGCAGCAATCCTTTACACAACTCAATCTCACTCTTAATACCTTCAAAACAAAAATCATGTGGTTTCACCATAAGTGTACTATGCCTCCTCCAGCGCTTAAAATGACCACTTGCAAGGGGGCTATTCTAGAACAAGTCACTGCATATAAATACTTGGGCATCTGGCTGGAAACTTCACTTTCTTTCTCTATCCACATATCAAAGCTGCAATCTAAGGTCAAGGCCAAGCTTGGTTTCCTTTACAGAAACCGCTCTTCCTTCACCACTTCTGCCAAACTTACTCATATTCAAATGACCATTCTACCCATGTTAGACTATGGAGACACTATATACAGGGTTGCTTGCATGTCCACTCTATCAAAATCTATCTTGACACTCTTTACCATTCCGCCATCAGGATTGCCACAAATGCTTCTTTCAATACACACCACTGTGCTTTATATTCATCTGTCAACTGGTAATCCCTTCAGACAGAAATTCACTGGTTCACTTTCATTTACAAGACCCTTCTCGGTCGCTCACCTCCTTACTTGGGTCATCTGTTGCAGCCAAAGCCTGTCACATGCAACACCCGGTCCTCACTTCGTCTTCAATTAAGTATTCCCAAAACCAACTCTGCCTTTGGTCTTGCTTCTTTCCAATCTGCTGCAGCTCGCGACTGGAACTGGAAGTTTTCTTAACCTGGATACATTAATTTCGCTAGTATGGGGATATTATTTTCCTCAATAAGAATATTACAAATATTTAATAAGTGTTTGATTTAATTTGAATCACGAAAAAATCATCGCTCAAATTTTTTACTTAATTATAATTGTTTTGAATGTTTGTTTTACCTCAGATTTGTTAAGTGATCCACTGGCATCAAGTGACATTTATCACGAGAATTGTCGATGTTGAATGATATGAAATGTTTTATCGGGATAACATCTCCAACGATATTGCCAGCTCTAAGTACCAGCACTTATATTTAATACTCAAAATCAAATCAAATCAAAACATTGTACACCTATCTTCTCGCCTTGTTCTTGTGAACCCATTATCATATTACGCTCTTGCCCCCTACCTTCCTTCTTTGTCGTAAACATCGAACACATTTCAGGCACAGAAAAATGTCTTGCTTTAAGCCCTGTACTCATCATGTGGTGCAGTAGGTTTGCATGTGATTTCAAAGATGTGCTCTAATGTCATTTATGGTTTTAGACAGCTCGCTCCACCATGACATCTCACTGTGTTTCTCTCTGTTGATATAGAAAAGGAGAGGAAGAGATGGAATCAAATGTCACCGCTGTCAGCACTGTGACAAATCCTTCACAAGATGTGGATCTTTGAAGATTCATCAGAGAGTTCACACTGGAGAGAAACTGTACAGGTGTGAACTGTGTGGGAAAACTTTCACTGCATCAGGTCACCTAAAACACCACCAACGTGTTCACACTGGAGAGAAACCATACTGGTGTGATCAGTGTGGGAAAACTTTCACTGCATCAAGTGACCTGAAAACACACCAACGTGTTCACACTGGAGAGAAACCGTACAGGTGTGATCAGTGTGGGAAAGCTTTCACTACATCAGGTAACCTAAAAAAACACCAACGTGTTCACACTGGAGAGAAACCATACAGCTGTGACCAGTGTGGGAAAACTTTCACTGTATCAAGTGACCTGAAAACACACCAACGTGTTCACACTGGAGAGAAACCGTACTGGTGTGAACAGTGTGGAAAAACCTTTTCTCGATCAGGTGCCCTGCAAAACCACCAACGTGTTCACACTGGAGAGAAACCTCACTGGTGTGAACAGTGTGGAAAAACCTTCGCTACATCAAGTCACCTAAAAATCCACCAACGTGTTCACACTGGAGAGAAACCGTACTGGTGTGAACAGTGTGGAAAACGTTTCGCCCAATCAGGTACCCTAAAAATTCACCAACGTGTTC
>NC_060161.1:38501079-38503066 GCF_021292245.1 Micropterus dolomieu
TCAACAGATGATAGTTTTCACTTTAAAGTCACTGGAGGAGCAAACTGTGTGCAGAGGGTTTGTATCCTGTTACCTTTAATAGAAACAACCAGTCCTCCTATAATGGAAGATCAGCGGCCCAGTAAGGTTGTTGTTATTCACAGATTTTAACAGCACAAACATTTTACATTTCACATTAATGACTTTGAAGCTGAAGAAACAAACGCTCGTCTGACAGCATCTCATATTTATTGTGTTCAACTTGTTCCAGCTCTTCAGTGAAGTTCGGCTGTATGATGTCATCACTGAGTGAGAGATTCAAACCAGATCCTCCATGTTTTTATGGCTGCACCGTTCCATCAAATGGAAATATTCTTCAGATAAACTTCCTCAAAATAAAGTCTGGAAAGTCTGTGGCTGCTATAATATCAGACTGTATGTGGCCCGAATATGATCACAGACATGTGACTGTCACGTCAAATTAAACCGAGATGTGGGAAAAACATGTAAACATTTATAGGCCTATCAGGTTTGTGTTGCTCTGTTGTACTCTGTGTTTTAGTACCTGCTGCTGCCACAGAGAAGAGATCCTCCACAAATATTATTCCCAACTACCAGCATTTATTTATTAAGTGAGCATCACATCAACATGTTGTTGTTATGAAAACTCTTACTTCTCGTTTACCTGTCCTCTTGGTCATGTATGCTTGCATCATCTTGTCACAAGATCTCTGACGTAATTGCTGACGTAATCTGCACTCTGCGCATGCGTTGGCGTCTGTAGCCACCTGTCGGAAGCTCCGTCTTGAACCGGACTCTTATCCAGTTTTAATCCACTCTTTTTTCGTTACATTTTTTATATCCTTTTTATTTAACTTAACTTTATTTTAAGTTTTACGTGGGTTAAGGATTTTAGTCATCCGACATGGATTTTAAGCTAGATGACCGTAAAAACGCGATCAACGCTACTGATCGCAACAAAGCTCCGGTGACTATGCAAGCCGAGATAACTCTGCCCCTTGAGGACTGCTCACTCCTTAAGAAAGCGAACAAGAAAATTGCTGACCTTATGGAAGACATCCGACGACTTTCAGAGGAACTCAAAGAGAAAGATTCCCTGCTGACTGGCTTTATGGATGTGGCTTCAGTACAAGCCAAACAAACTGTTTCTCTTAGCACAACCGCTAACATCCAGGACACCGTGTTATGGGACCCCTCTAGTCTTCCCAGGCTTTCATCCTGCTCGACTCCGAAGCATCAGTCAACCTGGGCTGAAGTGGTGGTCCGTGGCTGCAAGAGAGGCTCGGATGGGGCTGCCTCTCCTCCGCACATCGGCCTCTCCAACCGCTATGCAGCCTTGTCTAACGACACTCCGGTCCATCCAGCTGATGCACCTGCGACTCCATAACCAGAAACATCCGTTTCTTTAACGCTACCACTCGCTGCTTCCCCGGTGCCACCTCGGCTGTCATTTTAAAAAAACTCCAGGACCTGATGCCGTCGCTCCCGTCCTCCATCACAAGAGTGATAGTCCATGTTCGGAACAAATGACACAGCTCTTCGGCAGTCTGAGCTGACAAAATTAGATTTTAACCGTCTTCTTAACTTTTTAAAGCAGTGCGGAAAGTCCGTTTTTATCTCTGGTCCCATTCCCACAGTTGGTCGCGGTGCTGGCCGCTTCAGTAGACTCCTCGGCCTCCACGACTGGCTCCAGTCCGCCTGCAGGGCTCACCGTGTGTTTTATGTGGATAATTTTAATATTTTCTGGCAAAGAATGTCTCTTTTTAAGACAGACGGACTTCACCCAAACAAACGGGGCTCAGAAATGTTAGCTGCTCACATACAGCATGTGGTGCGGTCCACACATGACTTACGTGAATGACTAATCATTCATGCAGCACACCTGGACACACCACCGCTCACTGAACAGATCTCTGCCTCACTGCCACAAACAACTGTCTCCACCTGCTGGCATGTAAAGCCGTCTGCTCCCAGCGCTGTTCCACAG
>NC_060161.1:38503166-38532790 GCF_021292245.1 Micropterus dolomieu
CCACTCCTCCACACAGATCTTCTCTAGATCAGTCAGGTTTCTGGGCTGTCGCTGAGAAACACGGAGTTTGAGCTCCCTCCAAAGATTCTCTATTGGGTTTAGGTCTGGAGACTGGCTAGGCCACGCCAGAACCTTGATATGCTTCTTACAGAGCCACTCCTAGGTTATCCTGGCTGTGTTCTTCGGGTCGTTGTCATGTTGGAAGACCCGGCCTCGACCCATCTTCAATGCTCTAACTGAGGGAAGGAGGTTGTTCCCCAAAATCTGGCAATACATGGCCCCGGTCATCCTCTCCTTAATACAGTGCAGTCGCCCTGTCCCATGTGCAGAAAAACACCCCCAAAGCATGATGCTACCACCCCCATGCTTCACAGTAGGGATGGTGTTCTTGGGATGGTACTCATCATTCTTCTTCCTCCAAACACGGTTAGTGGAATTATGACCAACAAGTTCTATTTTGGTCTCATCTGACCACATGACTTTCTCCCATGACTCCTCTGGATCATCCAAATGGTCATTGGCAAACTGAAGACGGGCCTTGACATGTGCTGGTTTAAGCAGGGGAATCTTCTGTACCATGCGTGATTTCAAACCATGATGTCTTAGTGTATTACCAACAGTAACCTTGGAAACGGTGGTCCCGGCTCTTTTCAGGTCATTGACCAGCTCCTCCCGTGTAGTTCTGGGCTGATTTCTCACCTTTCTTAGGATCATTGAGACCCCACGAGGTGAGATCTTGCATGGAGCCCCGGTCCGAGGGAGATTGACAGTCATGTTTAGCTTCTTCCATTTTCTAATGATTGCTCCAACAGTGGACCTTTTTTCACCAAGCTGCTTGGCAATTTCCCCGTAGCCCTTTCCAGCCTTGTGGAGGTGTACAATTTTGTCTCTAGTGTCTTTGGACAGCTCTTTGGTCTTGGCCATGTTAGTAGTTGGATTCTTACTGATTGTATGGGGTGGATAGGTGTCTTTATGCAGCTAACGACCCCAAACAGGTGCATCTAATTTAGGATAATAAATGGAGTGGAGGTGGACATTTTGAAGGCAGACTAACAGGTCTTTGAGAGTCAGAATTCTAGCTGATAGACACGTGTTCAAATACTTATTTGCAGCTGTATCATACAAATAAATAGTTAAAAAATCATACATTGTGATTTCTAGATTATTTTTTTTAGATTATGTCTCTCACAGTGGACATGCACCTACGATGACAATTTCAGACCCCTCCATGATTTCTAAGTGGGAGAACTTGCAAAATAGCAGGGTGTTCAAATACTTATTTTCCTCACTGTATATAGAAAAGACATGTAAACCATAAAATGTCTCCAGAATGCAGGAAATTAAGTGTTTTATGCTCGAAATCTTCTGAGGGAGGACCCCCCCCAAATCATATATTAAAGTAGTGAATTTTTATTCTAATATCTTCTTGTTTCGTTCCCGTCTCGGGAGCAAGTGTATCACTGCACCCCTAATCTGAGCCCTTAAATTTCCAGTTCAGCACAAAGTGACGCCCTTGATGCAAGCAGCTCCGGCTGTAATGGAGCAGTAGACTGGCCCCAATCTTAAGAGACTTTATGAGGACTGAGTTAGTGTGCAGAAGTTCATTCAAACCAGCACTGGATTTTCTAGAAGAGGTTTCCATTCAGACTTATTACTGAGACAGACTGTTTTAAAGGAGAGAGGATTGTAGTGAGAGTAATGCTATGTCAGGAGTGACTGTGCAGCTATGGCAAATTGTTTACGTGGCTCATGAGTCAGGTAGGAATTCCCCAAAGCAGAATTTTTTAGGTCCCAGGGAGGTCAGGACCGGCTCTGGTGGTGACGAAGGTATGTGTGCTTACGGTCTGGTCCAGCGTTTTCTGACATGGCTGTGCCAATAATAACGGGATAAGAAAAGGAAGCTTGTAAAGGTCATACTAACACATTTCATAATTTTCAAACATTTATGGGGGCCTGTGCCCCAGTAGAGCTTTATGTCTAGCAACGCCCCTGCGGATTGAGTATCCCGTTATTGAAAAGAGCATCACTTTCTTTCACATTGCTTGCTATTTGTTTTATAGCGATGTCCTATGGTGGGTCCATAAACGAAACACAGCTTCCTCTGTATGCAGGTTTACCTGCTTCAACAACAAGCTGCTGCCATGTTACTGCCACAATAATTCTCTACATTGTGAAGATTATTTAGATGCTTTAGGAATAATCCGATTGTTTTGGCAGCCTGTGCTTCTGCAAAGCAAGTGGTTTGGTTGGCTACATGTCCATAATAAAAGAGACAGGCAACAATAGTGGCTGAGCAGCAAGCGTGATATTTTAAAGTGATCTTATCAACACATTCATAGAGATTTAAAAAGGAAAATAATTGTATTAAACAGAAATAGCTAATGTAGGAGCCAGGTATGGGTTCTTGAACGCTCCCTTTTTTTGGTTGCTCACAGGCTTTAGTCACATGGTGTCAGGGGTGTAGGACCGACTTTGAGCCTGGGGGGGACGCTGAAGGGCTAGGGGGGGTTCGGGGGCATGGCCCTCCCTGTAACAAATGTTTGTGAAAACAGAACTGCCTTCAGTGCAAACTCCGATGACATGCTGTTGACCTCAGAAAGTCTTTTTATTACGTGAGTTTTAGAATTTACTATGTCTAGTAGCTATCCTAGTTTCTTCTTTTCAAACTGTACAGGGGACTAAACTCCAGGAGATGCAAAACATGTACACAAGTAACAGTACTGCTATTAGTATTACTTAAAGTAGAAGTAAAAGGGTATTTTGTAAAATATTAATAATTTAAAAAAATACTACACGAGTACTGAGGAATCTTTATGGATGTTATCTGATTTACCTTTTAATGTGATATTTCATATGATTAGCTGAAAGTTCAAAAAGTAGTGGTTTTATAATTTTATAAACTATATTCAGCCAATCCGTGGCTGTCGGATTGGTCCTGAGTGAGTACCTTTGTTCGGCCAAAAGGTACTCACTAAGGACCAGGGTAGGGTTAACCCTCGCCCGACATTAATGGCTGTGTGATGTGTTATTTTGAGGGGACAGCAAATTTACACGGAGAGGGGGGTCACGGGGGCAACACTGACAGACAAAGCCCACATCAATTCCCAACAGTTCCTGACAGTTTTAAGTGTCCACTTTCAAAAAAATCCACATTCATGCAGTGTAATTTCTGAGATTTATATCGTTATCTGAGATGTTACCGTTAAGCCACATTTCAGAGAGAGTAATGATGGGACAACAAATGAAAGATTTTTAATCATTTAACATCATCCATTCAGGAAAAAAAATAACATTGCTGCTTTCACCAATCAAACATTGGTCTAAAATAAGTTGGACCCGAATCTGCAATACAGAGTTGAGTTACATTTGTTACAGTAAAACAATCACACACCACCCATGAAAGCACACGCAAATAAACACACAACAACCACACCCTTCAAGAAAGATCCAGCAACCCAAGACACCATATTAAAGACCATTTTGGTGTATCATCTAAACTGTTTATCATTAGACTGTTTCTTGCTATTCTCAAGCACTCAACCCACCAACATAAAACTTTAATTTGTCCGGGGCAGGCATTAGTCAAGGTTGTAGTTTTATTTCTGTGAGGTTAGGTAGAGTCAAAGATCACAGCCACAACCATTGATTTATTACGTATAATACAGAAATGTTGGAAAACCAGGGCAAGAAAATACATTAAAAATGAATGAACTGTCACTTTGAATTCAAATCCATTGGCTGGTTGGGTCCTTTCTTGCTCTGATGTTCTCCCACAGTCTAAAGACGTACAGGTTAGGTTAAACGCTGACTGTATATTGTCTGCAGGTGTGAATATTAGCATTAATGGTTGTCAGTCCTCATATATAGGGACAATCTGGCAATGTGCACTGGGACTCCAGTTTCCCACAACCCTGCACCGGATAAGATGGTATAGCTCACAGTTGGGTAGAGGGGGAAAAAGTGCATTGTCAATGTACAGTATTGGAATAATTTTTTTTCAATTTACTTTAGAAATATGTTATTTTTCTTTGTGTACAAAGTTGTCAAATTAAATTTGTATTTCGCATAATAGATTTCTGTGGCATTAGCTAGAGAGATTACACCTTTTGGTATTCTTTTAATTAATGCCATAATACAAAATCAATTCTTCAGACCCTAGAGCTCATCTCGTCTTGGAAATTTAGCTGAGTCTTTGAGCGCCACATTGTTGATGTTGATAGCAGCCCTGATTGCGGATTTCATAGACGTCTCAATCCAAGCATGAGGGAAGGCTGTGTGTTCACCAGCAAAGTGCACCCTGTCTTCACTTCTGAAGAGCTCTTTAGCGTACTCTAAATGTTGATAGGGTGTGAAGAGAGCGAAGGCCCCCAAGCTGTAAGGATCCAAGCTCCACTTCTTTACCACCACCCCTGTGCAAAGAGACCTAATATGCTCGCCGTGGATCTTTGTCAAATCTCTCAGAGCCATCTCTTTCAAGTCTTCATCGCTCGCTCCCTGTAAGAAGAGGGAGTCATCAGACCAGGTGTAGGAAGCCAGGAGGACGCCGATGTTCTTATTTTTTGGGAAACTGTGGCTCGGGTAATAGATGTAACGAGAGGGACCGTCAGTTATGCTCTTTCCTCCGAGGCCGTTCTCCTCCCAGAAGTTCTTGCTGAAGGTGAGGATGATTTTAGTAGAGCTGTCATAATGGACCTCCCTTAGGGCCTGCATCTTTTTGATGGATAGAGGTGGATTAAAGTCCATGAAGAGGGCTGCTTTCGCTGTGGTTGTTACCAGGACAATGTCAGCAGGAAGGACAGTAAAAGAATGCTGTTGGCTAGGGTATGAGCTCTGGTACGATACAATTACACCATTACCTAACTGTCTGATGCGCTTAACTGTGGAGTTGAGGAGGATGGGGACATGGAGGACATTGAGAAAAGCTTTAGGGAGAAGGTCTGATCCACCAGTCACTTCAAAGTACCTTAAAAACAAAAACACACATTTTTAGTCTCATTGAATTAAGCACAAATGTAACTACATGGTTGCCTTGTCTGTATGTATTATGTGATGTCACCACTGTTTTAAAATATATACATAACAAAATATTTGTATATATACATATATGTATTTATAGAACCCTATTTGACCTAAGGACAATCACATTAATTTGGAAAATAGATACTTTTATGCATTTTATTTTATGTGAGGTGAAAAGGCATATTTCTGTTTGCCTGATAAACTGGAACTGCCTGGCCTGGGAGGTTTCCTGCATTTGGTCTTCCACGATGAAAGAGAATACTTTTCTTAATCCAGTATTTTGGCTTGTACATGCATTTTCCAGTGTGTTTATAATCTCTTCATTGCTCAAAATTGCTGACACGTGACACTTTCTTGCTGATTCACAGTTTCACACTTCACACCAAAAACACAAGATGGCGCTAATGTGATGTCAAATTCAAAGGAAAATGCTCCCTTGGAGGGCAAAAAAGACATTATTTCCCGCTGTATGCAAGTGCTGTTACTTTGAGTTAGTTACTTTTGTGTTGTTGTGCTTTCGGATTTACTTATCGTGGAGGATACAAGCCTGGGCTGTGTTAGGTGAGGGATTCCCCTGTTGTTTTGCCCTGCAGGTCACCATTCCATATATTCAGATAGATAAACTTCTTAAATATATATATTATTTCCCAAACTACATGCCAGATATATATATTGTATGTACTGTGCAAACAATGTGCCCTTTGAATAGTAGGATGTAGGGCCTCACTTCACGTTGTCACTGATGTCTGTCTGGTCATAGATCATCTCAGTCAGCGCTGTGTACATGAGGCTCTCTTCGTTCAGCAGGTCTCCAATCATCCTCACAGCCTCTGAACTCAGACCTCCTACTTCTTTCAGATACTCCTGTTAAACAAAGTCATGCAGTCAGAAAGAGGGCTTAAAAATGAATTAAAAGGTCTTCTAACTCATTGAACTCCTTTAAGTCCCTTCATAAAACATACTTTTATCAATAAACCTTTCCTGATTATATTTGACTTTAATTTTCCTGTGAACTGTATTTCAATTAGAGTTTTTTTATCCGATGGTGATACCAAAGGACGTTATAATAAGCTATGTGCTATTGAAATCAGTGTGTACAGATGCACTCAGTCTCTCTCTGTCACAACTCAATAGACATTATATATTATCATATTGTCATAGCTGAATACACAGCAACGACAATAATAAACATAGTGTGACAGTGAGAGCACAAAAAACGGGATGTGAACTTCATTAACTTATTAAATCAACATGTCCATAACTTATTAATAATAAATTTTAATTAAATTTTATTTAAAAGACTTTTGCAAAGGATTTTCCATGAACATCATAAGAATCAGTAGATTAGAAGTTGTCGCCTTGTGTGCAGTATTGGAGCATGTTAGGTCTACTTTTATAAATGTTTTCTAGTCAGAAGTACACTACTTGTGCAGCACCGAGCAGCTGTTTGTCTTTCAAACTGCTACAGTAAAACTATGAACAGAAAAAGCTCACTCCTAATGAGCTCCACAGAGCACCTGTTCTTGCTGAGAAAATGCTAATGAAATTTAAGTAATTGTAAAGGGTGGTGTGAACACAGATTTTGGCTAAAAGATTTGTCATTGTTTGCAGTGATACCATCCAAACAATGAAACCTTGCCTAAATAATATATCTACAAACATTTCTCAATTTATTTCTCAACATATTATGCTGTTAATAAAAATGTGAAAAGCAAGAAGCTTTGAATAATTATTTTTTAAATGTGTAAGATACAGCATAGAGACTGCAGCTCTGCAGCTTCTCAAGATTAAAGCAGAGCTACCGTGTGACAGTAAAAAGTGTTAAGTTTTCAGTCCAGTGGACTAATTCTGACTCATAAGACTGGGTGGTACAGTGGCAGTGAAAATGTTATGAAAAGGTTTTTTTAGTTAAGGAAAGTTATAATCCCATTGATTCGGTTTACTTTTTCAGTTCACAGCAAGTGACTCACCATAGTCAAGCATTAACATGTAGGACAACCTGTTTTTCAAATATATCGTTAAGCTCAACCAAAGGTGTTGTCTTATTCAACTATTAGTTGACTGTTTCACATGGCAAACATTTGGAAAAGAAAGCATTCTCGTAAGTACACAGTGTTCTTATTTACACACTTAATGAGATCATGCTGTGTTTTACCTTCACAGAATAACGGTCGTATTTTCTCAGTGCTTTCTCGCAGCCTTCAGTCACCACATACTCTTTCACCTACAAAAACAAATAGGAAAACTTGAGAGAACTGATGCATGTTAAATCCAACATTTTGGTCCAGAGTGAAGTATTGAATTACCTGCAATGAAATATGGTACAGAACTATTGTTACTAGGGGGTAAATGGTACCATTTCTATCTGTTCACATGTAAACTTGCTTACATGCTAAATGTTACTGCTGAGCAGTTAGCATCTAAACTGCATATAACCTGGATAATTTTCTCAAATTGTTTGCTTTATTCTTTGTCTGATTTTCTAATGTATGCCCGATATTTTAAAAACCTTCTGTAACAACCTTAGTGGTGATAACAGTTAAAGCTGGCGTAGGCAACGTTGGAGAAACTAGCAAAAAACAAGGCAGGACTGGTAATCTGACATACCGGACATTTGCCTGGTGGGCTGTTGAACTTTGGGGCAGATATAATTAAAATTATAATTTATGGCCAACGACCAGCCCATAAAGTAGGGACAAGCAGTGGCCCATTGATTCATTTCCTATACTGACACTGAGCTGGCCCAATTACATCTCTTACTAGCCCCCACTCTGCCCCATCTGTTTCTGGTATCAGGAGATACTGATCTGGAAGCAACACAGAATGACTGAGAGCCTTACTGTTGTAGTTTTAGATTTTGAATTGTCACCTGCAACCTGAATCTTTCACCCTTTATATAAATAAAAACATTTCCACATTTCAAGAATGCAGGAAATTAAGTGTTGTAATGCGAATTCCATAAATATCATCTCCAAACATATTGCATGTAACTCTGGACTCAGGGACAACGTGTCTCTGTGGGATGATATACTTGACACTGAAGCTCTCCTCACTCATTCGAGGATACATGTACATGACATGCATGTGTGTTGCCGTGAGTCCTTATGCAGAAGACTTGAATAAAATTCACAGAAAGACAAGTTTGCCGGTACTGTTTATTTGAAAAGTCAAATCACAGTGTTCAATATTTTCAGGAGGAGGAGCTCCAGACCCCCCACTTAAAATGTGACCGCTCAAATGTTGATGCTAAACTCTCGCTTTTTAACAAGAAAATTATTCACTAGAATGCCAACAAAACCATGTCTAGGATGACTGGTTTTCTGAATGAAATATTGGTTAAGTTTCATCTCTTAGTTTAGGAAATTATGTCTTGAAGCATGCTGTTCATAATTATTCATCATTGACCGTGATTATTACATACCTCATTCAAAGCTTGCTGTAGCAGCTGTTCGGCTGACTTCCCTTTCTCACTTGGGCTCACATTGTATTCCAGGACATCAGGGTTTGTTTTCACTGCGGATGTGGTCTTCAGCAACCCATTAAGCAGATAAAAGGTGTTATTGTTATCCACGATGAATTCATTCAGATTGACCTGCAGCATTTTAGCAATCAAGAGGGTGATGCTGTTGACAGAAGAGGTGATGGTGGCAGAGTTAGCTGGTGACTGCAAGTGTTCTGTACTATGTGTGAGTCAAGACAGTCAATGAAAAAGATTCTTATGACGCTTAGAGACTACATTTCTACGTCCTTTTTCAGCTTTAATTAAGTAACAAACAAAACTGTGACAACCTCTTTTGTTCTGGCTGGAATGCCAATTTGTACACTTTTCATTGTAGCTTCAAAAGCATCCCACACAGTCATGTTGGTCTGAGATGGGGGAAAAGTTGCATATGTATTTATTTATTTAAATGCTCAATTTAAAAAATACATTAACTCACTTGTGAAAACTTGGGATCCTCATGGCTCCCAGTTCAGCATACCAGCCCTCTTTTTCATTCCTGTAGGTCTCCACCCGTCCTCCAACACGGCTGCTAGCCTCCAATATCGTTACCTTGTCAAAACAGGTGAATATAAATAGATATTACAAATGAGGCAAGTCGAGTTATGTTTCAAAGGTACTAGGCGTAGTTATACTACTGCTTTTGCTTTTCCTTCTGCTTCTGGTACTACCACCGCTATCGCTACTATAACTAGTCTTACTACAACAACTAACAACTTCTACTACCAATACTGATAATAATTCTTCTGGCAATATTGCTGCTGATTCCAATACTACTTTTATTTCTACTTCTACAATTGATGCTAAAACTACTACTACTAGAAGTAATAATGCTGTTGTTGCAACTGCCATTGTTATACTACTTGTACTACCACTGATGATGCTACTACTATTCTACTAAACTGCCACAACTACTGCTGCTGGGACTAGTAATGCAGTTTTTACTATGGCAAATACTGCTAGTATTGCTCTGGCTGCTGTAAAGCTTTTGCTGTTACTATTCTAACTATTGTTGCTACTTTCATTACTACTGCTAAAAATAATTGCCCATAATTTGTTAGATGTCCCTGATTTAAAATACTACATGTGTATGGCCCCAAAGGCCATGAATTAGTTTGTGGTAATTTGATTAATTGTAAATGTATTTGATGATTTGCATCATTAACACATAATATGAAATGAATGGCAGGGACCTTAAGATGGCTCCAGTGTCAAAATCTAATTATTGCAAATGATCATAAACAAGTGTGGTTACAGGGGTTAGGGAGAGCTTAAAAGGAGAATATTTTGGTAGCACATAAAATATTATTTGTTGTGTGGTTTGTATAAAAAAAAAAATATGTATAGCACATCAACCCACTGCATGTACCTTGTGTCCTGCTTCATGCAGTAACTTGGCAGCTGTCAGTCCAGCCATGCCAGCTCCAACAATAACAACATTATGACATGTATTAATTTGTGGAAGGCCGTCCTGCACAGTCTGCAGCAGCACATCGTAGTCATCATCTTTCAGACAATCAGCCAGGTGTTGCTTTAGGCTGATAGCAGAAGTGTGACTGGGGTACAGTGTGAGCAGCAGCACACTGACAGCAACTGGAAAGACACACACACACACGATCCAACTTTTAAAAAATTATTTTTAATCTTTATTGATTCCACCTGAGACACTTAACTGTACTCGACCCTGTTTGCATCACATTTATAGTGAATACGTTTCTGTTCCGACATTTACAGGCAGGAGTTTCCTTGGTCGAATCTAATCTCTTCTGGACAAGCTAAAATTGACCTGTCCTTATTTCATCATAAACTGATGAAAACAAACTGTACAAGTGTAAACCTCATAAGGCAGAAGTACAACTGTCTTCAGTGGGTCTGAATGAGAGGAAATGGACACTTTCAGCACATGTTCTTTTTTAGGCTACTCTTAGACAGCACTCGACACTATTTACTACTACTCAGATCAGGTTGCCCAAAGTGTTAACAGAACAAAGTGTTTCTTTTTTTTTGTAATTCTTTTTTTATTGGTATTCAACATTGGTCTCATGTTTCTGTCCATTGTTATTTCCATCCATGCATTCAAAGTTGGGTTTTCCTGAGATAACCATTTCCTGGTGAGAGACTTTTTACTTTCCACCAGTAATACATTCATTAAATTTTTATCCTTTTTTGACCATTCTTGAGGTATATACCCAAAGAATATAATTTTACTCTCTAGGGGTATTTTACATTTAAAAATAACTTGTAGGGCATTGTGTATTTCTCTCCAGTAGTTATTAATGATAGGGCAGTCCCAAAAAATATGACAATGGTTTGCTTTTGGGATTCCACAGTTTCTCCAGCAAGCAGGAGGGTTGCCATCATAGTGGGATTTTTGAGAGGGTGTAATAAAGTACCTTATCAAGCTTTTCCAGCCGAACTCCCTCCATTTCTGGGAATTGGTACACCTCGATTGATATCTCCATATTGTTGCCCATTCTTCCCCAGATATAGTTATCCTCCCTTCTTTCTCCCATTTAGTTTTAATACGTGAGGTTGAATATGTTTTAAGATGTGACAGACCCGTATACATGTGTGAAATTACTTTGTTATTAGTATCTGAATTATATGCTTTTCTGAATAATTCTACAAAACATGCACCTGCCACGGTCACATTTTTCATCTTCTTATTAAAGTAATGCCGCAGCTGCAGATATCGATAGAAGTCTTGTTTTTCTAATGAGTATTTCTCCTTAAGTATTTCAAAACTGAGCAGCGTTCCCTCTTTCACTACCTGGCATAGAGCCGTTATTCCTTTATCCGCCCAATGCTGAAATCTGGCATCCAGTTTATTGGGTGTGAATCCTGAGTCATGTGCACACCACTTAAGAATTGCGATATCACCCTGTAGTTTATATTTTTTCATAACCAATTTCCATGTTTTAAGAGTCAGTTTCACCCATGGGTTGTCTAAAGTATTTATATGGCTTTGTAGGTCGTCATCAACTAAGATTGCTTCTATGGGAATGGAGGGTATTTTCTCTTCTATGTCTTTCCATTGAGCATTATATGACGGATTGCACCAGTGTATCATAACTCTCATCTGTGCAGCAAAATAGTAGTCCTTAAGGGAAGGAAGTCCCCAGCCCCCTTTTTCTTTGGCTAACTGTAAAACTTTCAGACAAACCCTTGGTCTTTTACCTTTCCATATGTACCTTGACAACATTTTATCCCATTCATTGAATTGGTTTTGATTAGGTAGGTTTGGTAGGTTCTGAAATAGATATAATAGTCTGGGCAATATATTCATTTTAATAGATTCAATTCTTGAGCTGAGACTAAAGAAAGGGATTAAGTTCCATCTTGTTATGTCTTCTTTTATTTTTTTAAGTATAGGTATATAATTGCATTCTGCCAGTTTTGTCAGATCTTTTGGTATATTGATGCCCAAATATTTGAAACATTCTGTCTGCCATGCAAAGGGATACCTACTTTTAATTTCTCCCGGTGGGCTATAGTTATATGAGAGCAATTGGGTTTTACCTATCTTGTATCCTGATAGTTGACCATATTGTTCAAATGATTGCATCCGCTTAATAATTCCCCTGATATCTTTATTCTGCCTAATATGTTGAGCTAGTGGTTCCAAATACAGTGCAAAAAATAGCGGTGACCATGCACAACCCTGTCTCGTACCTCTTTCTAAAGTAAAAGTATTCGATAAGTATCCATTAATTTTAATCCTAGCAGTGGGATGGTCATATAGAGCCTGTATTGTTTTAATAATTGTATCCTGGAAACCAAACCTATGTACAACTCTGTAAAGAAAGATCCAACTAACAGAGTCAAAGGCCTTCTCAGCGTCAACGCTTATCACTATTACTTTCACTTGAGTTTTCCATATATGATCCATAATATGTAGTGTTCTTCGTATATTATCATGTGTTTGTTGTTGTTGTATGAATCCTGTCTGATCATTATGGATCAATGTTGGCAGGAACTTTTCCAATCGTTTGGCCATAATAGATGTAAATAACTTATAATCTACATTAAGAACAGATATTGGTCTAAATGAACCACATTCCTTTTTATCCTTACCTTCTTTTTGTATAGCTGAGATTATAGCCTCTTTCCAGCTGGGTGGCGTTTGCGCCTTTTAAAACCCAGTTTAGTGTAGGAAGTAGAACAGGGATTAACTCATTTTTAAGTTCCTTATACCACTCTGCTGTATAGCCATCCGATCCTGGTGATTTGTTTGATTTAAGTCTACTAATGGCAGCTTTTAATTCATCTTCAGTTATGTCAGCAGTTAGTATTAAATTTTGGTCTTCGTTTAAAGTAGGTAGCTCCAAGGAATTCAGGTAAGTGTCAATTTGGGTAACATTTTCCCTGGTACTTTAGAATACAGAGTTTTATAAAACAATGTAAAAGCTTCCTGAATTTCAGTTATTTTATTTTGAACCATTTTCGTCCTTGGATCCTTAATTTTATGAATTGTGGTTTCTGCTGTTCTTTTTTTTAGTTTCCACGCCAATACTTTCATAGACTTAGATCCACTTTCATAGTGTCTCTGTTTCAGGAACATGAGATTTTTCTTAATATCTTGTGTTGCCAAACTATCAATCTTATTCCTAATTTGTTTTATTTCCTTTAATAAACCTTGTTCCAAACTCAATTTATGTTTCCTTTCTAGCTCCTTCAGGTTGTTTTGTAGTTCCTCTAACGTTTTATTTCTAATTTTTTTTCATGTATGAGGATATTGCTATTATCTTCCCTCTTAATACAGCCTTGAGAGTATCCCACAGAATAGGAGGTGAGACCTCTCCATTATCGTTGAGCTCCAAATAAAGACTTATTTCCTTTTTAATTTGTTCCATAAAACGGAGATCATGGAGTAGACCGGAGTTTAGTTTCCATGTATTATTTTTTGGTCGTAAGTTAAAATCAACATAGAAATATATTGGAGCATGGTCGCTTAAATCTATCGTCCCAATTTCGCAGGTGCTTAGAACAAAGTGTTTCAAAGACAAAAAATGAAAGAAAAAGAAGAAAAAAATGTGCCTTCAATATTTATTTTGCTAAAAAATACTCACAGAATTTCCATTTTGGCTCACACAGATCCATTACAGTTAAGACTATTACGTCTTCTTTCCCTCTCCGGTGACTTGAAGAGGATGAAGAGGAAGAGAAATATACACAATATGTTTTAATCCTGGAAAGTCGTGACTTCTCTGTCTGACAAAACTGTCATTTGTCATAGATATTTACTTTTGCATTCAATGCAATTTGATGATCATATTATTCAAACAAATACAGAATTTATTTAACAAAAGAAAACATGAAGAAACTCTCAAGAAAAATACAATCATGTGATTGTGAGTTTAACTATAAGTTTTGAGAAAATGTTATGGATTTTACACATTTTTTAAATTCCTTAAATGTACATATTTGCTGTTAAAATCTAGATTTATTTATTTTTCCTTTTAACTTAACGATATGTTGCTATTTGCACATTTGAATTATAGTCTTAAGATAAAATTTAGAATAAAATTACATATACTTACCCTTTGAAGAGCTAAAATGTCAGAATCTGCCGTTAGAGTAACCTGAAGGGAAACATTGGCCTCTTAAATACGTTCATTTAGTGCTGGCCTTTTATGTCGTCAGACATCACGTCAAACATGACTGCAAATGGCATGACTTTGTGTTTTTTTAAACATGAATTAATTCACCAGTAACTCAGAATCAGGTGATCAAGAACAACCGGTCTAGAAAAACTACAACTTAATATCCACAAGGCTGTGTGTCATCTAATTTCATGGGAACCCTGCCTAACATGAACTAAAAGGAGGAATTTAGTATTATTTCAGTTGATTATTCTTGCTTTTCTCAGCTAACCACATTCATGTCTTTGATGAGCATTGTACACTGGAGTTTTAAACGGTAGTCTTTCAAATTCTAACAGATTATTATTACAGATGAAAATAAGCCTTTTTGGCTAAATCATAGTGTCTTTTTCTTACAGTTTCTTTGACGATCTGAAACATTCAAGTGTGACAAATGTGCAAAAACTAATAAATCAGGAAGGGGGAAAATACTTTTCCTCAGCAGTGTATTAACAAGATGATCCATTTGGGAGGGACTAGTATTGAGACATAGCATTGAATTTAATACTGATGGAATCACGTCCTTAAATTTAGCTATAGCATCAGATATGCATCTAGTGTAGGAATTTTCTCCTGAAGGCTGTTCTCACTCCCAAGTCATCACATATCGACACATGGTCAAGACCCATTGGCGTCAGTTCGTAATACACTGGGGAGCGTCATAGTTGAACACACAGGGGGAAAGCCCTGTATCGTCTTATTTCAAGGTAAAGTAAATGTAGGATATTTAACAGAAAAGTCAGAATAATGAGGTAATGGAGGTCGATGTGGGACCAAAAAACGGACTTTCAGACAGCTAAACAAAAAGCCAACATTGATTTTTTTTATTGAAGTTATGTTGGTTCAACGTAGGTTGAAGTTACGCAAGTACCGTTACTTAACTTCCGCAACGTTCCTAACTTCCGTAACTTAAGTGACATAAGGAATGTTATTTAAGGCCGGATATAGCAGGCAAAAACAATGGTTTTTCATGCACTGGTCAATTTTGAGATCAGAATCATTATCAGCATTATTTGCCAGGGACGTGTACTCATACAAGGAGTTTGACTCAGGATTGTACATTGCTCATGATGTGCTTACTTACAATACAATAATAATACAATAATACAATAATAAAATCCCACACAGCATAGAGAACACATATATACACGACAGAAAACTACATAGGAAGAACAAATGGTTTTATAGTGTCCAATCCATCGTCAGTGTGAAAATGGGTAATTAGCATAGGTTTTGGACGATATGAAGAAGCGGCCAAAGGGAACCGATTGGGACATATTTCACAAATCCGTCTGGCTCGGTGTTTCGTAAAACAGAGCCATCGGTAGAAAAAACTGTTCAAAACAGAACATGAGGAACATGAGGAAACCTGAGGTTTTTGCTCGCAGTGATTTCTTATAAATGCTTTAACCTCATTTTTCGAAACTTTGGCCATGTTTAACATGAACATCCAACATTATAACATTGTTGAAAAGTCATAAAATGTGGAAAAGCATAATAGGTCTCCTTTAATATGCTGTCTGTACTTTGGGAGTTCATGGCTGAGGTTTGCTCTATTGAAGTCCCAAAGAACAATGAGCAGGGAGTCTGGATGTTTTTTCTCCACGTTAGTTATCTGGTCGGCCAGGCCCTCACTAACACAGGCCTGAAGTGGAATGTAAACAGCGACCAGGACAAATGAGGAAAACTCCCCGGTGAATAAAACGGTTTACAGTTTATGAATAATGTCTCTAAGTGAGGGCTGCATGATTTCTTCAACACTGTGACATCTGTACACCGATCTTTGTTTCTGTAGAGACACAGTCCGCCTCCCCTTGTTTTTCCCGTGAGTTCCATTACGCGCTCTGCACAGAAGAGATTAAATCCTGGTAGGTGAATTGCGCAACAGAGGGTGGCAGATCTGCAGAAGTCCGAGTTAGTTCTGTTGAGGAGCAGTAGTTCATCCATTTTGTTGGCCAGAGAGCGGACATTCGGCAGGTGGATAGAAGGGAGCGCATTGCGCAGAGATTTGGGCTCCTTTGCTTCCTTTCCTTAACGTGTCTTCCTTCAGACATAGCATTCAAAAGCATTATGCTTCAATGTTAGCATTCTGCTGTTACATGTCCTGCCACTGTCGCTGTCTGCAGCATATGATCCCCAGTACGGTTGGAAAGCTCTTTCTCTACAGCACGATGCTATCGGATAGATATATTCAAATATGATGATTTGCTTTGTACAAGCATCCTGTCGCGAAAGTACAGAGGCAGATTTAAACTAAACGTGAAATCTGATTTTTTAGCGTCGATTTCTGACAATGTGATTGGTTTAGATGCATCGCACGACTCTTTCCACATGTGTCTCTGTTTCTGTTTATTTTCTTTTCTGTTCCTGCTGCCCCCGTGTTCCTGCTCGACACCCTCTGCTGCAACGACTATTGTTGCTAGTCCTATTGTTATTATTGTTATTACAATAATTAACATTACGATTGTTACCATTAACACTACTATAAATATCTGTACCATTTTTCATTTAGTCATCAGAGGAGGTGCAGTGGGTGGCAGCATGCCTAAAACTAGAACTAGATGACGCCTACACCAAGCAGAGGAAGAGGCAAGACAAAAACACCCCCGTTGCAAGACTCCACCTACAGAATCGACTGAGCCGACTGAGTGAATTACAAGCAGAAAAAAGGCAGCTAACAGAGGAGTGGAAGTGCCTGCAGGGGAAGGCTGACAGGATATTAACAAACACTCCACAGAGAGTGAGGGTAGAATTAAACGGCATCGTGACAACAGAAGAGCCCACTCCTGAAGAAAGACAATACCTGTTAGAGGAAGTTGAGTCAGAATTACATGACATATCAGTACAACAAACACAGCTGCTACGCAGTACAGAGGATGGAGCCACAGGAGGAATGGTACTGAGAGGTGGAAAAAGGCTTTGAGATGCTGAAGGTCAGCCCCAATCCCAGTGGCTGCCTCCACAGGGCCCATACCTGGAATCCATGTGTCCGTTGATAACAAAAACTCCATTATGTCCCCTGGAGCTTTATGGACATGCACAGAGTTGACAACGTGGGTTTTGGCGGACATCGCAGCAAGGTATGGGATGCACTGAGGAAACAGTATCCAGAAAAGATGGATCCCTCAAGACTGAGGGATGAAATATGGAAAGAGGATGAAAGTACATCCAAGTTCCTACACAACTTCCAGAAGAAATGGTAAGATGAGACAGGAAGTGCTTGGAACACCAATGATACCACAAAGGGGTTTTTCAAGGTCATGGTAAAGAGTACCATGCCTCAAGAAGTGCAAAAACGATTAGATAATGTTGTGGGTCTAATAAAGATGGAATGGCCACTGTTCTCTGAACATGTAATACATCATGTGGAGAACTGGAGGAAGAAAAACAAAGAGAAGAAGAACCTGGCCAATAAATTAACGCAAATGCAACTGAATGAGTTGATCAAGCCAAAAAAGGAGAAGAATAAAACACAGGCCCCAATGGTAACCACAAGTCAGATCCAGGCACAAGCACCTGCACAGCCACTTACCTCAGCAACACCTGCAGCAGCCATAACGATGCCACAAATCCCACCAATGCTACAAGCTGCTATCCCAGCAGATACCACCACCAATGGCGTCCAGCTATCCGCAGCCCACACCCCCATAGACCTATCCACCCCCACCGGGAGGCAATGAGGGTTATGCTCGGTATAGAGGACCACAAAGGCCAAGAGGAAGCCCATATCGCCATAATGGATATGGAGGGCCACACATGCAGCTGTACAGGAGAATACAGTCTAACCCACAAATCCCTCAACCTCAAGGTGACGGGTACGTTTGTTGGGGCTGTAATCAGCCTGGTCATCAAAAACAAGATTGTCCAACTCATCCCGATGTAGGACCAGCAGCAAATTGGCAATAGGGAGGCCAAGAGGAGCCCGAGGGGGAATTGATAGCACCTGTTGTCTCTTTACAACTACAAGATGAGCCCACCATCCCAGTAGTAATCCAGAATCAAGTGCATGAGTTCATGATCGACACAGGAGCAACATACTCCTATATCGGAAAGACCAGCTCAAATCTCCCCTCTCAAGCTCATCGGTTAAGACAATAGGCTTCTCTGGGAAAACTCAAGTGATACCCCTCACACAATGTTGATTGCAGGTAAAACTGTCATTGCATCCTTATTATATTCGCAAAACACCCCAGGAACCTATTAGGACGGGACATTCTTTGTCCTCTGAAAGCCAACATAATGTGTGCACAGAATGGCCTGTATGTGGACTTCCCAAGAGATCCAATCTGCATGATGCCAGTGTTAAGGAAACCAGATGAGATAGATCAGTTCCAATCACAAGTATTCTGGTTTCAGCTGATGCAGGAATGCAGGTTGCTTCAGGAATGGAAAACATGGAAACCAAGAGTTCAGGCTCAGATGGGAGTCATGTTGGAACCACATCTGCCACTACACTGCCACTACACTGTATTCTGTTCGTCCTATACGACGAACAGAAAAGACATTGTGACTATGAAGAATGCTGGAACAAGCTGATAAATCGAAAGCCCTACTACATAGTCAGTCAAGACATATATCTGGGGCCACAAGGAGCAGAGGCTGCTGTCATTCTTCCACCAGAATTAAAAGAATGGGTCCAAGTTGCAGACTTGTGAGTAAGGACAAACTGCAGTTCTGCCAAACAGAAGTAGAGTACTTAGGTAGAAAACTATGTGGAGACAAAAGGCTGATCTCGCTTTCACAAGTAGAAGCAATCACTAAGGCACCAAAGCCACAGACAGTAGGACAAATGCTCTCATTTCTGGGTATGACAGGATACAGTCGCCCGTGGATTTGTGATTATGCAGTCAAAACAAACTTTGCGGGCCCTGATTAGAGCAACAGGTGGACCAGATAGCTCAGCCATGTTACAGTGGTCAGAAGAAGCAGAAGGAGCTTTCCAAGCACTAAAGAATGACATGCAATCAGCCCCGGCACTTGGTAATCCTGATGACTCAAAGCCATTCCATTTGTACGTAGCTGAGAGGTCTGGTTATGCCTGTGCAGTACTAATGCAAGACTCGCCAACAGGTAAACATCCATTAGCCTATTATAGCACTAAATTGGATAACGTTGAAACAGGGCTGCCTCCATGTTATCAGGGATTGGCAGCAGCAGCATTTGCTTTCCAGAAGGCTTTGTCATTGACAATGGGACATCCTGTGAAATTATATACATCCCATCAATTGCATGCCTTACTCACTAGTACTTGGTTTGTTCTAACCCAGGCTAGGAAAACAGGATACGAGGTTATTTGTCAGCACCAGAACTTACTATCCAATGGCGTACTACGATTAATCCAGCCACTAGAATGGTGTTGCCTGTAGATGGGACACCACGTGACTTTCTCCAGGACACAGACACGTTCATGCGCATACGAGAAGACTTACATAACCAACCTATTAGTGCAGATCTCACACTGTTTGTAGATGGCTCCTGCTTCAAGGATGCCAAAGGCAATCATGCAGGATATACAGTGGTACAGTTAAATGAAAATGACACCTTCACAGAAGTCCTAGCAACAGAGGTTGCTCAGCCGTGTTCTGCATAGCTGGCAGAGATTAAAGCTCTAACAGCTGCCTGTGAGCTAGCACAAGGAAAACGATTAAATGTGTATACTGACTCAGCATATGCCTACGGAGTGTGTCATGTACATGGTAACATCTGGAAACAGAGAGGTTTTCGTAGGGCTGATGGTACTCCAGTGACCGATGGAGAAGCAGTGTCAGCACTGCTGGAAGCCATTCAACTTCCAACAGCGATAGCTATTATAAAATGTCCGGCACACCAAAAGACGAACACGCTGGTAGCCAAAGGCAACAATGCTGCAGATGAAGCTGCAAAACGTGCCACTGTAGGAGCAGTAATGGGCCCCATCCTTGCTAGCTGAGGACTGTGAGCCACTGACTACCTTGTCATCTCTTATTTTGACGCAAAAGAATGCTAGCATTTATGAGAAATCTCTGTGGGTGAGAAGGGGGGCCATTCATGTTACTCAAGATGGACCACAGAAAGAGCTATGGAGGAGTGCACATGGTCATTTTGTGTTACCTATTTCTCTGATGCACGCAGCTATAACAAATGCACATAACATAGATCATAGTTCAAGAGGGAAGGTACTTGGACACCACCAAGCAGTATGGTGGTCACCATTTATGGCAGCCACAGACAAGACGTTGCATGAATGTCAAATATGTGCGACAAACAACATTTGGAAATCATTTTCATCTCCACTAGCGCACATTCCACTGCCAGATGGGCCATTCAGACATCTTATATTGGACTATACAGGCATGACAGAGCGAGTGAAAAAGATGAGATACGTTTTGGTTGTGATAGACAGATTCAGCCGATGGGTAGAGGCTGTGCCAACAACACATAAGGAATACAAGAATATTGCTATGTTCCTGTGTAGGGAGGTTTTTCCACGTTTTGGTCTACCAGACAAAATCTGATAACTGGATAGAGTTTGTTACAGATGTCATCAAAACAATATTTGTAATGATGGGAATTACACAGAAGTTTGGATGTGTGTATCATCCCCAGTCGCAAGGAACTGTTGAACGAGCTAACAGAACTTTGAAGGCAACAATTGTTAAGATAATTGCAGACAGCAATAACAAACTAACTTGGGTAGATGCTTTGACACTCATGGCTATGAGATCACAAACGAACAGAATAACCCATCTAACGCCGCATGAGATGTGCAATGGGAGGCCAATGCCTGTTCCATACTTAAGGTGCCCTTATGAGTTCCAACAACAGTTGGAAAATGAATTTGCATGTTCAACATCTGACAAAAATCCACAGAATCATATTCCAACAGGTGAAAGGTGCCACTGCAAACCCAGACATACCCATACCAGAGCATTTGCAGACTATATGTTCAAAACAAAGTGGAACCAACCCAGATGAGAAGGTCCATTCAAGGTCACCCTATCAACCCCAACAGCCCTGAAAGTCGAAGCTAAGAACGTCTGGTTCCATCTGAATTACTGCTGCAGAGCAGATGACCCAGAGCGGACATCAGACGCATACAGAAGAAGGGTACAGGGAAAGGACCAGGACCCAACGGGGATGGGGAAGACTCCACCCCACAGGGAGATAGACAGCCTCAGAGCCCGGGGACAGATAGAGAAAGGGTCGGCGACGCCACCCTGCAGGGAGAGAGACGATCGGCAGGACTGGCTGCCAGACGGGCCAGCACCGGATACATACCCGGCAGCCCAGGAAGTAGTGGCTCCTTGGCAGAAAGACAGGATGACTCAGAGTCAGATAGTGAACAAAATTGATCTGGAGAAAGACAGAGAGACACAGAAACCTCCATTGAACCAGCAATAGGGCCTCAGATGACTTTAGTGCACCCCCAACACCAGGAGGGTGGGCAGGAGAAAGTCCTAGTTCAAGTCCAGCAGGAGAGAGTTCTGGTTCAAGTTCTGCAGAAGGAGGGTCAGACTCAGAACAAGGAAGGGAAAGTTCAGTCCCAAGCCCAAGGGAAGGAAGTTCAAACCAAGATCAGGGCTCAGGAGAAAACTCACTCTCAAATGCAGACCCAGGTGAGAGACCGCCCACACATGATAGGATGGAAGCACCGGGGCAGGATCTTCTGATAGTCCTGGCCATACTGATATGTGAATTCCCCACTCAGATTCTGACTAGTGGTGGAAACGCTGATCAGATTTGTCTGACACTATCAGGATTGGTTTGGGTGTTTTCGCTCTCTCCTCTTGCCCACACTATAGCGTGCGATTTCAGGAGTGCTTGCAGTGCCTTCTAACAGGAAATGAGGAATTAGTGATGGTAAGATGGAGCCAGGAGCTTATATTCCTTTCTCTTGTGCCCTAGCAGCAGGAGTTGTTGCAGTGAATAGAGGTGAACTACTAACCAGGAAAAAGACTGAGTTGGAGTTGGTATATGCAAATCTACATGTGCATAACAGAACATTCTTTGTTGGCGCAGAAGAGATCCCAGTAGATATACGACCGGTAGCATCAAACTGCAGTGGTGAAGGGGTGGTGACAGTAATGGTAAATTGCACAAGGAAACAATGTACTAATGTAGACACAGGACAAAGCATGCATAGGAGAACTGCTTTTATGTTAGTACAACCAGACGATGCTCACCGCAAACGAAGGAAAATACAAATAACTCGTAAAGGTGTGACTGCACAGCCCCAAGCCAAGCTGTGGGGAGGAAAGGTGTTCAAATAAATGGTTAAAGTATTCTGCATAGCAAGTCAGCTCGCAGTCCTGCGTAGCTTGTTATAACACCAAAAGGATACACCAGGTATTACCAATGCCAGGTTATGAGGTATGCGGCCGTTTTCATAGCGATTGTTTTGCGGCATGTATGCTTTGAATGATGGCAGGACTATCCAAAGAAGGGAATTATTGTCCCACTTACCTAGATCCCCAGCTAGAACCATGGAAACCAATAGTAGCAGAGAAAAACAAATATACTGTATATCCATTGTGCATGGCAGATGAGGAAACAATGGAGGGACCAAAAGTTAGATGTTGGACAGAACCACGATATCCCAACTAGAACTATGGGGGTGTGATAATGAGATACAGCACCGCGAAAATCAAATGTGGGCAAGTGGCAATCCCAGAAGGCCAAAGGTTCTGGATAAGATATACCAACAACTCAATAGGGCAATTTCCTATTCGCCTATATTTCAAGGTACACTGCCAGTAGCGGATGTGTTCTGGCTATGTGATGACGATGAGCACATAAAGGTCAGGTTACCTAAAAATTGGAAAGGGTTATGTACTCCACTGCCCTTGTTCACTGCAGCCGAAAAAGAAGTTATCACATTGAAAGCAGGAAAAAGTGTTTTTTTCACCACTTACCCGAGTTTGACAAAATATGGAGGGAAAGGCATTAGACAGTTATCTGACAGGTGTAGATGGAGTTATGCACTGTTTGACGATATACCTATAATCCACACAGGGAAAAGAGCGAGTCTAAAGACTATACGAAAGCCCTAATTCGACAAATGTCTAATTAAAATCTAATTACCCATTTTGCTATTTTAAAAGATAAAATCATGGCAGAAGGCCCCGGATATGGTTGGATTTGTGGCAGGCCATCAGGGCTGACCGCCATAAATTGATTTTCAATTTTGTTTTTTTACTAGGCCTATTTAATATCGTATTTGATTGTAGAGTGCCGCAAGAGTGTAGCGCATTTGCGCATCACATCTTCTCGTTCATCCCTCTCCCTCTCTCTCGCTTGCTCATCCCTCTTTCTCTCTTGCTCTCATCAACACCACTGCATAAACGTCGGACCCAGCTTAAAAAAATATATTGAAGCTACGCTAAAATTATTTATTGATTTGTTTTTACAGTACAGACATGTACTCAACAAAAACAAACAAAAACACACACACAGATTGAATGGTGAAGGCAGATTGATTCAATGTAGTGAGTGATAAAGAGTGAAACTGTAAGTTGCTGTTAGTGACTTTTCTTTGCCAAACTTAAGCTACGTTTACTTGAGGTAAAAGTTGGGGATCATTTAGTTTGCTATGGAAAACATTAGTGTGAACGCCTTTAATATTAACCTCTCTCGACCTTGGTTGTTCGCTGCGCAGCGGTGGGGGGAGCACTAGTCTATGTTGTGTGCGCGCCGCGGTCGGTCCGGGCGCTGCTCTTCCGCGGGTTACGCTTTTTGCGTTCCGTCGGCATTACGTTGTCAACTGGCATTTGGGTCGGGGTCTTCCGCGTTTGCATCGCGGTGCATCTGGGAGTCTTTGTTTTTTTTGATTGATTTATTCTTTTTCTTTCTCCCACCCCTATTGGCTACTGGGGTTCTTGCCTGCCTTTTGCTGGGGTAGGTGTGGCACAGTCGTGGCGTCCCACTCTCACTAACAACTACATTCTTTAACAGGCTTATGCGCACACATGTACACACACACATACAGACACATTCACCCACACGCACACAGACACAATCAGTCTCACACATAGACACAAACAAATGTAGGTTGTCCCTGGTAGAATTATTCCTGATGCTTTTCTTTCAGTTACTTATTTAAATTAATTATTATTCCAGCTCTCGTGGCTGTGCTGTGTTGCTTATTTAGTGTGTGTGACTGTTTCTCGTTTTCATTGTTCTCTTAGTTGTCTTACTATGTCAGCTGTTTATTGCTGCTGTTCAGCTGGTTGTCTTTTACTATTATTATTATTATTTTTATTGTTTGTTTTTGCTTGTGTTTGTTTGTTGTTGTTTTTCTCCTCCCCAAGCCCCCCTCTCTGTTCTATTGCAGGTTTTGTTGCTTTCTGCAATTGGTGTTTCCCACAGCTTTTCCCTGTTGTCCCCACCTTCCACCCCCCTTCTCTTGCAGGTCTTGTCCTTTCTCTGTACTGTCTGTTTGTGCCCCCCCATCCCCGTGTCTGCCTCCCTGTCCGGCCCGGTGACAAATCAATACATAATTAAATAAATAATAAAACAGACAAAGGAGTATATTAATACTCTTTTGTTAAAGTAAAATCTGTCTGGCACAATATGGTATCCAGGTCATCATACTCTATACCAGGCTGCTGGGCAGGACAGGTTTAAAAAAAAAAAAAGAAAAACAAAAAATTATATATGTTAATCTCTCTCTAACTCTCTTATCGCTATAGTATTTCAAAACAAAATCAGTCCCCTTAGATGTTCAATTCAATTTTATTTATATAGCGCCAAATCACAACAACAGTTATCTCACAGCGCTTTTCATAAAAGAGCAGGTCTAGACCGTACTCTATGATGACTCTATATAACCATGGCTCAGGGAGTTGTTGTCAGTGAAAACTAAACATAATAGTGTCACTGTTAATTTTGTTGTATACCCTTCCACTCATTGACCAGATGGATATTGAAGATATTTTAGGAGAGTGAGAAAAAGGAGATTGGCAGTGCAGATTCTACAGATTTGTAGTGGTCTATAGTTTAGTAGTGGTGGTCTACAGTGGTCTACTATGAAGGTATTTTTGTGTTTTTTTAATGCAAGCAAAAAATATTTTGAGAGCATATTTATAGAACTGCAATCAAAAATCAAGTCTGTAATTAAAAGTCACAAAAAGTTATTAAGTTACTAATTTGTCGTCTTTGATTGCAAGTCAAAAGGTTTTCCTTGTGAGTCAGAACATTTTGAAGGTTAAACTGTTTTGCAAGTGAGAGAGTTTTGCAAGTCAAAAATGGTCGAAATAAGTGATTCTATTTGTGGGTTTGACTGAACAATCATGGGTTTGCATTAACCGCATGGCCACGCCCACAATCCCCTCGCTCCGACGGCTCTGTCCAGCACTTAGCTTTACTGGAGATGGAGTTGTTGATTTTAACCTTGGATAATTATGACCAGAAAGACTCAGATACTTTGAAGACATTTTAAAATAACTAATTTCTTAAGTTGATAAAAGACAAAAAATAAATAAAGTAATTAATACAAAGGTGAATAAATAGTGCACTTTTGGTAACTTTAACGGGATGTTAACATAACAGTCCAACATTGAACTTTTTAGATCACATAAAAAATCCCACTTTTATCAATGGTCAAGGTAAAGATTTTTGATAAATGAGAGAAAGTGCTAAGATTGTTTATTAAATGTCTTCTTTAGACTTTTTTTACTCTTTAAATCTCTGCCTAACTTTGATATTCAACATGGTATATGTTCATAGATACTAAAAACTTGGTTGTACTCCTTGTACAGATTCTATGATACAGTCATTTTCTTATCACATCATTGGCAAGTTTTTATCCACTGCACCATCACCACCCACATATCTTTTTGAAGTGAACTACCTACATATTCTGTAGTTTGATGTTTTTCTCACTATGTAGGTAGAACTTTGTAAATTCTACCTACATATTCTGTTGTTTGATTCTGTTGTTTGTGGGCGTGCACCACGCCCACATTTTCCTGAGAAAAACATCATCTTGTGAAACTGCGCCATGGGTGATTAAGTGTAGAATAACTTTCACAGCAAACTTTAGCTTGGCCTCATTTTGTTTTTAAGAAGATCCACAACGATAAATCATGTGTAAATGTCTTGACAGTTGATTGATTGATTAGATGACGGCGTACAGTTCTTTGGAAATTTTGGGCTTGGCCTCAACTTGTTTTTCAAAAGATTAATGATGATTACTTGCGCTATACAGGACTCCCTTGCAAAAGAGATTGTGTCTCAATTTGACTTTCCTGTTTAAATAAAGGTTTATATATTTAAATCTTGTGTTGTGTAAATGTCCACAAATCGATAGATTTATATTTTGATCTATAGATTTGTGGACATTTCTTTTTGAAGTGAACTTTTTAACTTCTACCTACATATTCCATGCTTTGCTTGTACTAGGTATGTGTTAACTGTGAATGAATAAAAAAAAATTAATTCAGTCATTAAGTCATAGATTTTTCCACACTGAAAAAAGTGAAAGTACTGTGTCGTTCATTTAAAGTGCATTTTTTGTTGGACTAAGGGAAAAATCATGATTTCTGGTTTAAACCTGTTTTGCTCAGTTTGCCCCAAAGCAAATAACGAACCTCCTAGAAAAAAGTAAAAGCAACACTTTTACTGAAACAGTATTCTTACTTCAAACCAGAGATTTTCATGTCATGTGACCACGTGACGTCACATCAGCTTGCTCCTTGCTCAGTGTTTTGCTGTCCGCCATTACCTCGCTTCGAAAGTGAGCAAGGTGGAAAGACAGCTGTGGTCCGTCTTTAAATGTCTTTAGACAAGGTAAGCATTCAAAATTGTATTTTAATGGAGATGACGTTAAGTGTTTTTCATTCACATTTATGGTTAGTGGCAGGATGGACAAATAGGCTAACGTTAACTTACTTTACAGACAATTGTGTTTGTGCACATGTTAGCTAAAGTTAGCTAACACAAATGAAAAGTTAATTTTGTTGTTAATATTATTCCATTGTGATGTCAGGAAAATATAATGGTGGTGTAACGTTAGTGTGATAAGGCTCGTTTGTCTCTGGTGCTTGAATAAACTAATGTTAGTTAGCTCGTTTCTCCCCTGCACCACAACAGTCAATTAACATTATCGTCACTGATGCAAGAGCTGTAATTAATTTATATTTGAATCAGTTGGAACAGAGTCCGTGTGACGTTTGATAGAGCCCATGTGTGAATGGAGCCTGTTAATGTTCAGCAAAACTCTGAAAATAATCCTTCGTAGTTCATTGCTAACGGCTGAAGAGGCGGGCTGCTCTCCCCCACTACACACGGGGCTGCAGGAGAGCAGAGAAAAGGGTGGAACTCTGCGGACACATTTTAAAGAAGTGAAATGCTCCAGACTGTAAGTGGCATTAACAACCGAAATAAAAAGAAAGAAGCCATTTATTAAAACGTATTTTGACAGATTTGGCGCTTGTTCGCCTGACTTGTCTCTCCTCCACTGCCGATATGTGTTTGTTTAACTTTACCGCATGTAGCTGTTGAGTCTGAAGCATGACCCCATTTTAAGAAACCAATGGCAATTTAACGTGTCGGTTTCATGTCTGATGAAATCACCGGGCCAGTTCGGACAACAGTTAGGCTATGTGCCCCTTTACCAGCACACTGTCTAAACAGAGAATCTGTGCAGACTGACGAAAGAGGGTGGACTAATAGATGACTAATAGTTTTGTATTAAGGAAATGTATTGAAATATAGGTGGTGAGTTCAGATAGAAGAGGAAGAATTTCATTTTCCATTGATTCATCTGTCAGTATAATATAGTATAGTACAAAATCACCAGTATGTCTAAGGTTTAATTAATAATTACAGTCTGTGGTGATTAGTATGGATAGTGCTAACTACCCAACAAAAAAATAAAATGACAAATCTCACCTTTTCCTTTGTGTTCACAGGTTTGATGTTTCTTGAAATTTTCACAATTTGGCCTTACTGTGATTATTTAATGTATGTTTAAAACACATATTTAAACATATTTATCTTGTTTTTTTAGCCTGGCTGTTGGTGAACTTTTACAAAAGTCCCTCTTATCCATCAAACTATAGCTTCCAACCAAGCTTCCTAGGAACAGCACCACAGAGATCATAATAAAGAAGGGAGGAGTAGACCTGGAATATACTCAATGTTCTTTGTATTTTAAATGCCATCAGCTTTATTTGCCAAGTATGTGTACACGTATGAAGAATTTGACTCTTGAATGTGCTCAGTGAACTTGTCAGCATTGTGGTCCATCAGGGAACATGTGTTGTCTGCACATTGGAAACATTTTCCCTTGGAAGGACAATCCAAAATGGAAGCTTTCGTATTAGCTGTGTTCCACTATACAATTATAAATAATCCAGTTTTATTGTCATGACAAAAAGGTGCCAACTGACCACATAACTATTTCTGTGCTGGTTGATATTTGCGTATTATATTTTGTATACATGCATCTTAATTATGCAGTATTTGTCACTTCAGAGCAGATGGAGCAGTGAAAGCCTGGTCATAAAATGCATATTGTATCCAAATATTTCATTGTGGAAAGTGTCCGTCTGTAGCCAGATTCTGAAATTAATGAAACATTATAAATTTAACATTATAGTGAATCTTGGTTGAAGTATTTATATTATATTTATATTAGAACGGTTTAATATTTGTTGTCACAGCTTGTGATAAAGTCAAGTTGCTATGAAAAAAATATTTGAAAGAACTGACGTAAAGTATTTGCTCGACTTTGAAAGTCATTACATTTTCTTATTACTAGACCTTGCTTTTTGGAGATTTGATTGGGAGAATTTTTTGTTTACATATTTGATATAGACACATCAGATACTGATTTCATCAAAATAACTTTGTAATAAATGTCTTCTCTTTTTCTTTTATCAGGTTGATTGGCTGGAGCTGAAACTGAGCTGAGAGATGTACCACGGCAGTGATGTCATCAAGGAAGAGGAGGATCCTCTCCAGCCACCACGTAACATTGGGATTATGAGTTGCCATCAGTTCCATATTCATGTGCCACGTTGTTTGCCCTCATTTATGGTCTAAACTTGAGCTATCTGAGTGAGGTAAACTACACCTTTGATGGACTGCAGAAAATATTCTTGGACATAGAACCCAAGAACATGATACGCAGCACACAAGTGTACATTCTGAGTGTCAAGCTCTAAATAATTGATTAATCAAAGACAGACATATAGATACAGGATATGTTTTATTCTGTTATTGCTTGTATTAAAAATATTACAGGATAATGGAAGGGGCCATTGTTGACTTAAATAAGAGAGAAACAGACTTTAATTCAAAACTAGCCTTTATGATTTTCTCTTAACAGCTGATTCTGTGGTGTAAATATTGTGGCACTTAAAATGTAAATGTCAAATTTTACAATGGCAGCAATAGTAATGGTAATGTTTGTCTTAAACTGACTTATGCACTGACTTTTGTGTTGATGTGTAAAACACATACCACCTAGTCTAACTGGCAGC
>NC_060161.1:38532890-38545124 GCF_021292245.1 Micropterus dolomieu
GGTGACATGAAGAGGATGAAGAAGAGAAATATACACAATAGACAGCAGGTTTTAATCCTGGAACATCGTGACTTCTCTGTCTGACAAAACTGTGTCATGTTGTCAAAGACATTTACTTTTGCATTCAATGTAATTTGATGATCATATTATTTAAACATGTACAGAATTTATTTAACAAAAGAAAACCTGAAGAAACTCTCAAGAAAAACACAATCATGTGATTGTGAGTGTAACTTTAAGTTTTGAGAAAATGTTATGGATTTTACAAATTCTATAAATTCCTTAAATGTACATATTTGCTGTTAAATTCAATATATGTTACTATTTGCACATTTGAATTATAGTCTAAGATACAATTTAGTGAAAAATTACATATTCTTACCCTTTGAAGAGCTAAAATGTCAGAATCTGCCGTTAGAGTAAGTTGAAAGGAAACCGTGGCCTCTTAAATACGTTCTTGTCAGACAAGCATGACTGCAAATGTTATGCCCTCGTGCTTTTATATAAGTTTGTCCTGGTATGCATTATTCACCATCCATCCATCCATCCATCCAGCCATCGTCAACCGCTTATCCTGCGTACAGGTGCGTGGGTGCATTAGTCACCAATTCCTCAGAATCAGGTGAGAGAGACGGTCTAGAGTTTTAAAGGGTAGTCTTTTGAATTCTATGGTCTTTTTTGAGGACTAGAGATGAAAATAACCTTTTTTGGCAAAAAAAAAGTTAAATCCTTTGGTTGACATTAATAAATAATGTATTTAGAAAACCTATCAGTTGTATTTTATAGTGAGAAAATCAACTGAAGGTCACAGCAGCATTAAAAAACAACAATATTTTGTGGGGATGTCAGTTCATTTCAGAAGAATCTGCTTGATCAGTGGTTTTATTTGTGAGTGTAAGTAAACTGAAGTACAGTACATTAAATTACTTTGAATGGAAGCTCAAAAGTTATCCCACAGCCAACACAAACTCTTGCAATGTGACCTAATACATATGCTTTACATGATGCTTACATCAATAGCTCCTACAAATAGTAGGTACAACAGTACTTTTTCCATCCATCCATCCATCGTCCACCGCTTATCCTGCATACAGGGTCGCGGGGACAGTACTTTTAAAAATATTTATTTATGTATAAATGTAAAACGAATACAGTGATAAAGTATTCAAAATATAAACTATAGTGGAAAATCCTCATCACGTCAATCCTGTAATCATAAAAGAGAAACACTGTGTAGTGTCATCATGGTTTACTCTCACTATGGTGGTGATACAAAGAAGGTTAAAGTCAAAGGCAACTGGACTTGGTTGAAGATACTAGAAGACGTTTCGTCCCTCATCCAAGAGACTTCTTCAGTTCTGACAAGACCAGTAGGGAAATTCAGCTATTTAACATCTGTGGAATCATTTGCCAGGATCATCGATGCTGCTGGTTTGTTACTGCTCCTGGCTGTGGTAACGACAGTCGTTATGGCCGTTAGAAACCTCCCATGACCAAGTCTGAACGACCATCGTTGGTATCGTCACCTGAGGCCAAGAGGTTATGCTTGTTATGGTTCCTGGGAAGTGATGAAAGGACAGCATTGTAAGTGGTGGCGTTACCCCCAACACTGCTCCTAACACATCAACTATGAGGACAAAATGATCACTTTGCTGCCTAATATATCCCACCCACCCACATGTGCCACGGTAACAAGATAATCTGTGTTATTCACTTCACCTGTCAGTGGTCATAATGTTATGGCTGATCGGTGTACATTGTGCATACATTTCTTTTATTGTGGACTTTTACAGTATATAGTACTTTTTACTGTCCTGGGAATTTGTTATCTGTTTAAGAAATCCAGGAAATGTTGAATAAAAAGTCCAAAATCTCCCCCATTCCAACTCTTTCACTGCCGCTGCTTTGTTCCTTTATTGTGTGCATCGTTTGCACACACGTGTGATGTATTTTTTAACTTTCCTCCTCAGAGTGGATGGAAGTGATTGTATTCAGATGTGAAAATGTCACTTTGAGACTTCAGGGTTTGTCAGCTCAGAGTTCAAGTTCAGACTTGGAATGAGTTCACAAAGCCCACAGATCACTTCTGAGGAAAGTAGGAGGTTCACTTTTCACATGTTTTTCAGGCCTGTTTGTCCAGTTTCTGTCAACATGAAGCCTCCTTGACAGCTTTATCTTGGAGAAAAATGTATGTGTCCCCAAAACATGTATGGGTGCAAGAGATGGCATCTGGTATTGTACTGGAAAGAGTAACTAACCACATAATTAGAGGAAAGGCAGGGAAATTTGCAAATGTGTGGAAACACAATTCTCACGCAGTAAAAAACAAATCTATATTATGATAATGTTGACTAGCGAGAATCATCTCCACCCAACTTATGCAACTCGGCATACGGTGTGATCGTAAAGTAACCCGTGTGCGCTAAGACTCAGCCAGCAGACCCGCTGGTAGAGTTTTGCATTATAAACATCTGAAACCTGAAGCACAATCTGGCTCTGTTTGGGACTGTGAGTTGCACTTCATCAGAGCTGCAGAAGTTAACATAAGGATTTGCGCTGAGATGTGAGAGGGGAGCACAGAAAAGTATAGGTCAGGTAGACTTTTTAAAAAATATTATGATTTCTTATTAAATAATGATGTAAGTCTTATAATATTACGATTTTCTTCTGGACATACAGTATAAATGAACAAAGATATGTGAGATGTGCAGAAAGTTTTGAACATGAGCAGAAAACCTGCTGAAACAAAGTCCAGGCGTATATAACTGAATTGAAATTAAATAATTTATAATAAAGTTAAAAAGGTGCCCCAACAGATAACTTTTCAGTCCTGTGCATAAATCTTTTAGTTGAATCAAGCAAAATAATTATTATTTATTATATAAATTTATAATAATTTATTATGTCATCAACTACTATAGAGGATAATAAAGTAAAGAAACAACATTTTGATTTTGGGACGTTTTACATTAATTTCAGGACGGCTCAGGGACGGAGGTCAAAAAAGTTAGTCTGGAGCCCTGGTTTGTAATTTCCCACCTTGTGAGGAGACTTGTGAGTCTTCAGTGCAGTTTCTCTTGGCCTTCACCATGACCACTATGTGAAAGCACTGGTCATTGTAAACTTCAAGGTCCTCCAAACTCTTGTCTTTGAGGCCGTCCAGAGTGGTGGGATTGTTATTACTTTAACTTTGGGATATGTTTGCTGTGATTCAGCTACTTTCTACCGTTCATACAACACTGTGCTTTTTTGCAAGTGCAGAAATGTTTAAATCCTAATTCTTAATCCAAAATTGAACTCTCTGTCTCACACACATAGAAACACAAATACCAACACACTAGTTTTTCTGTCTATGTGGGGACAGGCACATCCCAATCTGGTAACAGAATCTCACAATAGGCCTGCTGTTGGAAGTCAGATTTTCAAAATATAAGCCCTCAGTTGGTAACAGGATCTTACCGTGTGGCCACGGACAGGGTTGAAGTTTTGAAATAAGTCATTAATTTCACATTTCTGCATTTTCAGCGATGCTTTGCATTTTATTCTTATTCTGTTTGTTTTTCGGTCGACTACAACTTCTGCATACCGAGCCAAAGCAACAGTTAAAATGTAAAAATGTTATGCTCTTTAAGAAGATTTATTTTTCAATTCCAACTCCCAAATCTGATTTTTTACTTTTCAGCTTCTTCAACAGTGCAGTCAATACATTTGAGATTTTCCAGACAAGGAATTTCTCTATTTAAAACTTTCTGTACATGGTGTACACATTTACTATTGAACATGTTATCACTGTAATTGTTTTACCTTTATATTGAAATAAATTTGGTCATAAAAATTGTGTTTGTAGTACAGTCCTGTATATGGTGTAAATTACTATGAATTGCTACTTAACACACATCAAGTTAGCTTTTGAGCTGGTCATGTCCAACTCAATACAGACAATTATTCCTCGAAATGACAAATCTAGACTAAACTGTCCGTTCTGTAGCTTTGTAAAGACAACACAAAATTAAGTAAACAGACATCTCTCAACACATACTCTTATGCAACACAATACATACTCTCATATACATTAGACAGGTACCCATATAAGTAAGCACACTGACGCCTTCTCACGATAGTTGATTGCACAACCACTGTTGGCTGCATTTCCCGCAATAAGTGTAGCGCAGCCCATTGCACATCGAGATATTGCGCAACCCTAACATCCTTGCTGTTCCTAAGAAACTGACATAACAGGGGGGTTAAGTTGTGTAGTATACATTTATTTATGTTTAAAATATGCTGGTGTGGGTAGCATAAATGAGTAAAAACGTTTTTTAATAAGGGCAACTTTTCACATTCCTTTTTTAAAACTGTACTTTTTCTCTTTACTTTACTTTCACTATACCAGTAATCTACTTTTAACTTAAAAGGTAAAATACAATTACTGAAAGCAGTTTCACCAGTTCCTCCCTCTCCCCACCCTAATGTCCATAATGGGCAAAAAAAGGAGAGAGATCTAACTGCAAGATATGGGCAAACTAAGAGGACAAAGCACGTCGTATAAAGTATATTATTCTCCTGCCTAAATTGCCTTGCATTCAGTTAGTTTTCGGGTACCCAGATTTTGAGTGGTTTACAGAACCATACAAGAAATCTAAACACCAACCAATGCCAGCAAACAACAAACAGCCCCAGAGTCTTTTCCAGCAAACGGCTAAACATTTATTAGCTGCAATAGGGCTAGTCTGACAGAGTGAACATTGTCCATCATATCGACTGTTAAGACTGAGATGTCCTCCAGTAATGTCAGTCTTGGGTTGGTTGGGACCGCCACCCCCATGACTATTTTTCCAACATAGATCTCCAGTATTGCTCTAGATATCTGCATGTCCAACATGATGTCATGGGATGGCGTATAAATAGCATGCCACTTTTAAGGGCATTTCGCGTGTCATTTAACGCTGTTTAGGCTCCATAGACTTCCGTCGGGATCCAACCTGGTTGAAACTCTAAGGTTGAAACAGAACATTAAGGTAAGATAGTTTGCCGATAATGTAGATTAAAATGATAATGCTATTAGCCTCTATCACCAGCCTTCATTAACTATTTGGTGTGTCTGTTTTTCTCTTAACATATATTGTAGCAGTTAACGTTAGCCAATATTTGCAAATGAAGGGGTATAATTAAGCTAATTTATGGCTAATCACATTAGTTTCCCAGACATGCAGATGTAATCGAATTTAATCCGCAGATGAATGCGGAAGAATGGGTTCAGTCAATGAAGAAAAAACTTATTTGCCAGTGTATTGGGTAACGTTACAATAACCTAAAAGTAATTCAGTTGTACAACAGTTTGCAATATATCCTACGTTTATGAAAGTGTTAGGACGTTAATGTTTAGCTTTTGTTGAGACTGTTTCAGAGAGGTTTTTATTCAACTGCATGGTAATATTTGAGTAAGTGTAACATTATTGCATTAGGCTATAATAAGAGATGTGTCTATTATTTTGTCCATTTTAATTAATGAGGGTAGGCTTATGAACAAAAGCAGAAATACTTATATATCTGGTACCCTTGTCAATTGCTTAGCTTACTCTACAATGAAATTGTTCAAACCTTTCCCTTCACCTTTTTCAAAATTTGAATCACCTAATCATCTTAAAGTACGTTATGCAGTCATTATTCTGTGTAATAGTTTTTGCAAATCTGTTCTGTTACAGTAAAAGATGCCCACCCAGCAAACCTGCAGCTCCTGCAACAGCAGCTTTAACATTGCGGCAAAAACATGCCCCTCCTGTGGCACAGCCCAGCCCTACAAGGCCCGTGCCACTAAACGACTTGAGGCCTTCAAGACCAGGAGCAAATCATGGGCTGAGGTAACACTGAAGTCATGGTAAGCAAGCCAACATTCAGTAGAACAGAAATTATAACCAGAAAAAGTATCTAGAATGTGTGTGTAAGTATATATAAGTAAGAAAGTCTATCAGGATGACGTACTCAGTTCTGTATTGTGTAAGTGATATTTTCTGATTAAATAAAGGTTGTATATAATAATGAGGAAATGTCATACAAAGGAATGATAATCCAGTATAGTTACAGCACTGAACCACACTAAGGCACTTCATGTTGGTTTTCCCTTTAACACGATTCCTTTAAATTATTATATGCATTACACACTGTTAAACAGCCGTGTCATACACATCATTCTTAAACCATGCCAAATTATCTTGTAATTAATAGTAAAAATATGCTAACAAAACACGACGACCCATTGACCCACAGCTCTATTAACCAACTAACTAATAAACAGTGTTAGCAGGCACCCTTTGACCTAACCTGCATTTGACCCACATCTGTAAATAGTTGACAGTTGAGTTGTAGAGCCACGGCATAAGATGCTGGTTCCCCCTTTTATAACAATAGTGAACTGAAGTTAAACCTCTTTAGTCTGCAAGGGTGTAGCTGGATGTGTGTAGGTCGTCACTGCTGTATGTCAGCTACAAAATGTACACTTAATTTCAACTTTCTCTATATCACCTCAGATCCCTTCAAAGTATATTTTTGTAATACTATAAAACAACTCAATGTTACTCTTTCAAATAATACTTAATGGCATTGTAAACTTTGTTCAACAAACTTTATTACATTTCTTGTATAAAGTTGGTCTCAGTGCAAAATTTATGGTGGCAGAACTTTTAAATTGTAGTTGCAGCTGAGCCAACTCAAGTGGTGCTAAGAATGGGGTTTCCTAAGCAGTCCTGCAGGGGTTTTCATCCACATGTCAGTGTTGGTTATACCAGGACAGCTTTCCTGTTTTCTTCAAGAGAACCTGAAGTCTAAAAGGTGAGTTTTGTTTGAATATGAATGTAGTATTGAAAGTCTGGCTTTGCAGTAGTCACATGTTTAATTCTTTAGTTTAATCACGTGCTTGACGCTACACTGTAGCTTGCTTGCTAACTAAGAAGTCTGCTAATGTTAGCATGGTAATTGATGGTTTGATAAATTCCATGTCTATATGGACCGCAGAGTCGCTATGCACGGTTCAGAAGTGCATTGGGCGCGTCAACAACAAAACAGCTGATTGTCCGAACTCAGAGAACTTTGAATCAAAATAAATACTGCTAACTACCTTTATTTATTTTTTATGGCCATATAACGTTACCCTACAGGGTTTCCCATAAATGTGTTTAAGTGTGCCCCACCCACCATGTCATTTTGTCAAGGCATTTGCTAGTTACGTTACACACACTTTAGGAAGTGATTAGGTACACACAGACAAAACTAATGCAATGCAATGGCTCTGAATTAAAACCTGTCTTTGAAAGGTATTGTGGTGGTCAGTTTATTGAATCTGTTTGACAGAGGTATTAAATTATTTTAATGGTCAATTTGAAGGCTGTTTATGATGCTAGTTAACCATGGGGTTAAACTGAGAGGTGTTCATTTTGTCAACTGTACTTTTTTTAACATGTATAGGATGGACTAAATATTTAGAACACTTCTCAGTGTAAATTATACCACTGAATTATCAAAGAAGTCTTTTGGAAATACTACAGGCATCAGTGTGTGTCTATGATTCTGTCACTCTTCTGTAACTGGACGTTGATACGTTGATACAAATAGTGTCACCTTCATGGTCACTTTGTCCATGAAGGTGACACTATTTGATATTGGCTATACTATATTATTGCATGTAATCTAGAGAAGATTATAGACTGAAGACAATACTGACAGAAGAGTGGGACTGAGAGAAAAAGGAGCAATTACAAATCATAAGCTACGTTGGCACCACAGACAGCGCCGTGTATTTATCAATACACAGCACAGTTAGGCTGCTGATATTTCAGAGCCACGATCGGGACAGTAGATTCTAACCAGACCTCAGTCAGATAAAGGATCGATGAGTTAGGCAGACAACACGAACACATTCATTTAAACAGAGAAGAGGCTGCAGCATCAGAGCGAGGAGAGGAGGAGGCTGCAGCTCCAGAACTAGATGTGGCGTGATTTAGCTTTCTTAATATACATCTGTACTTTAAGTGGTGAAATTAAAATCCCCTAATATTAGAAAAGTGGCACCGACTTATCATGAACATGATCAAAACATATTTTGAAAGACTTGAAAGAAAGATGTTGGTGTGTCTGGCTGGCAAACAAAATGATTGTTTATTGTCATTGTGACCATTGTCAAGCTTACTTCTAGGTCCAGCAATTGAACATATTAGGTAAGAAGAGGAGGTTATCAAGAGGTGTGCATACTTTCTGTACATCTTTCTTCCAACAGCAGTAATTAGCTATAACAGAGATACAGGCACTGTCCTACTGAAGTGGTCCGAGCCAATTGGATGGCTTGAGCCACTGTTCTCTCAAGGGAATAAACAAGACACTAATGCAAACCAGGTGACAGTGATTCCTCAATCCAATGAGGGATCACACTGCCTCCTCTTATTCTGTACGATGTATGATGACAATGTTTACATGTCTATTACTGTTTTCCAGAGTGCAATATCCATCCAAATCTTGAAGTCTTCCCAATCAGGAAATTGGTAAAACAGAGAACCAGAGAGTTTGGTATGCAAAATTAGTGGAGTGACCTGAAGTCATCTACAATTCAACTGCAAAGCAACACAGTGTCATTAGACAACACTACACAACACACGTACCAGAGTCAGCCCAGTGAAAGACCAAAGCAATGTTCATTCTTCTTTACATATTGCTCCGAAATTTACGCAAATGATTTACAATTAATTACAACTGATAATTAAACAGTGCATGTTTTTTTTATGTTTTATTAATTTCAAAGTAGTGAGGTGTTCAACTTAGAAATGTTGCCCCTTATTCAAAAGCTGTCGTCCACCAGAATAAATCCGTTGACCAAAGTATAACAGTTGGATGACTTAAAAATGTCCTTTTGCTAAATAAGTACGAAACTGAAATAGTCTTATTTAAAATAATCAGGATTACTGCTCATCTTGACACCAAAGGACTGAAAGCTGAGGACAAAGTCGAAAAGCTTTGTGTTGTAACTGATTGTGGAATCTGGCATGTGACAACAATAATCTCTTAAAACATACCCAAACTTAAAAGCCATTTGTCAGAACATGAATTAGAAGAGACTCGGAAGAACTCATTTAATGTATGAGTTCTTCTAAGTCTGAGGAGAGAGTTGTGATTGGGGACATGGAGGAGGAGGAGGATTCTTCGCGTGAGAGATGGGAAGAGACGCAGGAGACAGAGGAGGAAGACTTATGGCCTTCAAAGAGTGGCATAATGAGGTCTTCCTCCCACGCCAAAATGCTGCCTTACATCCCCGCAGCCACCGGTATGGTCCCCGGTCCCACAAGGTACGCGATCGCCAGGTGCAGCACCATGGAGCCCAGTATGGATCTGTTTGTTACGGACGACATCCTGGACCTAATATTGAAGATGACCAACGTCCAGGGGAGACGGACCCAGAACGACTGGATGGATCTGGACCTGGTAGATGTAAGGGGCTACATTGGGCTGCTGCTTCTTGCTGGAGTATATCGTTCGCAGAACCAGTCACTGAGGAGCCTGTGGGAAGAGGAGACCGGGCGAATAATTTTCCAGGCCGCCGTGTGAACTTCCGCCTCATCAGCGACAACATACGTTTTGATGATAAGACGACCAGAGGAGCGCGTCTGAAAAGTGACAAGCTGGCAGCCTTCAGGACACTGTGGGAGAAATGGACCAGCCTTCGGCCTGTTAATTTCAACCCAGGGAGAGATATCTGTGTAGACGAGCAGCTGGTGCCGTTCAGAGGCCGATGTGTTTTTCGACAAAACATTCCAAGCAAGCCGGCTAAATATGTAGCCACTTCATATGCTTACCGAATGCAAATCTATACGGGGAGGCCGGCTGGACGTCCCGCAGAGGTGGGACAGGGGCAGAGGGTCCTCCGGGAGATGACAGAGGGGCTCCAGGGCTGTGTTGTCACCTGCGACAATTTCTTTAATATCTTATGGAGCAGCGGAGGAGCTCCTCAAGAACAAGATAGCCCTGGTGGGCACAGTCAGAAAAAATAAGCCCGAGCTCCCTCCTCAACTGCTGCAGGTGAGGGGACGAGCGACGCACTCCTCCATCCACGCCTTCGCCCGCACGGCCACAGCGGTGTCGTACATTCCAAGGCGGGGGAAGAATGTCTTGCTCCCCAGCACCAAGCACCGCCGGCCAGAGATCAGCGAGGGAAACCAGTCGAAACCGGCAATCATCCTGGCATACAACAGGTGCGAGGGAGGTGTCGACAACCTCGACAAGGTATGTGCAATTTCACATTAGTTACGCTACATGAAGGCAACATAGGCTATTTTTTATTTCTGAATGTATCTGCTTGATATAAAGTGTAGACTAGGCTAATTATTTTTAATTTGTTTTATCATTTGCAGGTTGTCGGCACCTACAGCTGCAGGCGAAAAACCAACCGTTGGCCGGTTACGCTGTTCCAAAACCTCCTGGATGTCTCGGCATACGACGCCTTTGTTGTATGGACCGCTGTCGACCGGCATTGGAACTCCGGGAAGACCTTCAAGCGGAGGCTGTTTCTCGAACACCTTGGAAGGAGCCTGGTCAGCCCACTGATGGCCAGAAGAGCCCGTCTGCCATGCACACCAGCCGCCGCCGCCAAGAGGAGGAAGCTGTGGGGATTTTGCACGGGGGAGCAAAAAAAGAAAATTGCCACCACTTGTTACCTCTGCGGTAAACACATATGCAAGGATCATAGCAGATTTGTTTGCAGCTCCCGTCAGTGACTCCCCCCACTTTTCTCCCTCACTCACTCACACAAGCTACCAACCCCCATCCACACACGTTCTGAATGTTGTGTTATATAGCCTAAATTGTGTTAATAAAGTTGTTCTTGTTCAGAGTTAACATTTTGTGTTTTATTTCTAGAGCAAAATAGCTAATGTGCTCTTAGAAAGTGAAAATGAAACAGTATTTGGTTGATATCATTATCAGCTTTATTTGCCATCTGATATGTGTGAACATACGAGGAATTTGACTCTGGATTGTACATACTGGATTGCTCAAGGTGTGCCTACTTATCCTATACAATAGTAAAATCAAAGGATGAATAAATGATACAAATAGGCATTTTTATTGTAGCCTAAATACCTACATAAATGTATCTGGTATGGGAATAAAAAGCTGTAGGGCTGTGGGGCTTGGAGTTTATTTAGAGGGGGGCTCTCGTTCTCAACACGACACGAAGTCCCGCAGATGCACACAGAACTCCAACGGAGGAAGCTCCACAGCACTTTGTCAAAAACATCCGGTGTGCCTGGAGCTCAAAATTACAAATTTTCTCACTTGAACAATACGTTCACTCCCTATCCCCGTGTATAACGTCAGCTGCACTATCACTGCAACGCTGATCAGTCCATCTCCGAGCTTCACCAAGACCGACGCTACGACTTGACCGTGGCCAGGAGAGAGAGAGAGCCTTCCAGGGCGTTGCTGCTAAATAGCCTAGCTACGGTTAGTAGATCGTGTGCACGTACATGTATTGCAAAGTGGGTTAGAGACAGATAGACGACAAAGGGAGAAGAAATACATAAGTTATAAATTAGTTAAAGAGTTTTTTTTTTTACTTCATCGACACTATCACCTGAGCTCCTTGGGTGACTGGCGCTGGTGCATATGACCGACTGCAAGAGAGTGACTGCTTCCCGTGACACTAGTGCTGCTAAACAGCGCCGCTTTTCCAATGTTGGACAGACATTTGATTTTAGTTGGAAATGAAAATCAAATGCTGGATTGACATCAACCTACAACGTCAAACAGATGTTGGATTGTTGTTGGAAATTAAAGTCATGTTGACATCAACCTACAACGTCAGACAGACGTTACATTTTAGTTGAAAATGAAAATCGTATGAACGCCAAAACCCAACGTTAGATTGACATCAACCGCCAACGTCAAACAGATGTTGGATTTTGACGTCAAAAAGATTTTAATTCCGAACTAAAATCTAACGTTGGATTGATATCAACCTCCAACGTTAGATGGACGTTGGATTGTTGATGGAAATGAAAGCTGTGTTGACGTCAAAACACAACGTTAGATTGACATCAACCTCCAACGTCAAACAGATGTTGGATTTTGACGTCAAAAAGATTTTAATTCCGAACTAAAATCTAACGTTGGATTGATATCAACCTCCAACGTTAGATGGATGTTGGATTGTTGATGGAAATGAAAGCTGTGTTGACGTCAAAACCCAACGTTGGA
>NC_060161.1:38545144-38552338 GCF_021292245.1 Micropterus dolomieu
ATCAACCTCCAACGTCAAACAGATGTTGGATTTTGACGTCAAAAAGATTTTAATTCCGAACTAAAATCTAACGTTGGATTGATATCAACCTCCAACGTCAAACAGATGTTGGATTTTGACGTCAAAAAGATTTTAATTCCGAACTAAAATCTAACGTTGGATTGATATCAGCCTTCAACGTTAGATGGACGTTGGATTGTTGATGGAAATGAAAGCTGTGTTGACGTCAAAACCCAACGTTAGATTGACATCAACCTCCAACGTCAAACAGATGTTGGATTTTGACGTCAAAAAGATTTTAATTCCGAACTAAAATCTAACGTTAGATTGACATCAACCTCCAACGTCAAACAGATGTTGGATTTTGACGTCAAAAAGATTTTAATTCCGAACTAAAATCTAACGTTGGATTGATATCAACCTCCAACGTCAAACAGATGTTGGATTTTGACGTCAAAAAGATTTTAATTCCGAACTAAAATCTAACGTTGGATTGATATCAACCTTCAACGTTAGATGGACGTTGGATTGTTGATGGAAATGAAAGCTGTGTTGACGTCAAAACCAACGTTGGATTGACATCAACTTTCAAAGTATGACAGACGTTAGATTTTAGTCAGAAATGAAAATTGTGTTGACGTCAAAACCCAACTTTGGATTGACATCGACCTATAACGTTGGACAGATGTTCGATTTTAGTTGAGAATAAAAATTGTGTTGACGTCAAAACCTAATGTTGGATTGACATCAACCACAAACGTAGGACAGACATTGGACAAAAAATAATAATTAAGAGTTAGTTTGGATTTTGTTGGCATGACATCAAACTTTTACGGAGCTTTGTTTTTATTGTAAATGAAAAATCTACATATTGAGAAATTGGGATGATGGTTAGACAGATGTCAAGATCAAAAGTCAGACAGACCCACATTTTAAGACACGAGCAGAGACATTCATTGAGTTAAGAAAATAAACGCTTTATTGTAAAACTTGTGGTTTTGATTTCCTTTTACTGGAATAGAATATCCTTTCAATGCCAACATGGACAGATATTTAATTGGGACAGAACTGAGGGTGAGTTTGAGGGTTTCAGGTTAATCACAGCTTAGCAAATTTCTCAAATTCCTTTGAGTGCCCAGAGAGACATCTTGGGAACAGAGATTTTAAGTACAAAAAGAAATAAAACACAGATTTACATATCTCCTACCTGAAACCTAACTGATGAATGTGATTCAATATACACAATTTTATATAGGCCAACAGCAAAATTGTTTAGTGGTTGATAATGAAGCACAGCCCGAACGCCAATCCAAACCTAAAAAATACTTCAAATACTCTCGGAAAATGTCAATGCTAACATGCTGCTGTTTAGCAGGTATAATGTTTGTTGAGTTTTGTTAAAAATGTAGTTTTCATTCATTTTTCAAACTGTCTCAGACCCCACTCATGAACTTAAAAGAAACGTTCTTTTTTCTTCCACCCTGTCTGGGGCATATTTCAAACAGAAGGCGACAGCCGCTGCAATGCTTGCCTCCGTTTCTGCAGTCGTCCTCTGAATACTCTCTGTAAAGAATATTTGAAACTGTAAATCTTTGGGGCATATAGAATATAATGGAATACAGTAAGCAGTGAAAGCATTAAGATGCAGACATTTTAATGACAAATTTCTTTGTTTTAAAGTTAGCAAAAAATGTAAAAGACATCTATTCAGCATGTTTACAGTAGAAAACAATTTAGTGCAATGAAAATCTGACATTTCTTGCAGGTAGCGACCAGGTTGTTAATAGGTGGCAACTGTGGTTACTGGTTTTCCCCAAAATAGACACTAGAAAACACTGAGGATATATGCTTTTTACCTGTAACAACAGTGAAGAGCCGGAGCTTCGTGAAGGCAAGCTTGCCCTTCCCGCCCTTCATATTGACGTTTGCCATAACCTCATTTGTCATCAACCTGTGAATACAAAAGAACATTTTTAAAATTTACAAATAATTCACTGGTTGAACCTGTTTTAAAATTCTTTGTCAAAAACACGTGTTATATAACATGTAGCATATATAAATTGCACAAAATACTTCTTACCTCAAAAGCCTGTAGTCTAGAACACAAAACAAGATTGGATAATCACCTTATAGTAGTTTATTTCACCTTATAGTAGTGTGTGTATTATAAATAATTCTTTCAGCCTTCTACTGCATTTTAGGAGTCGGTGACCACTCTTTAACTGCAAGCATAAGGGTGACTTCACACTGAAAGCGAATCCAGTGTTTCACGCGTCTTGATTACACACGAAGTCAAAGATGCAAATTCACAAGTTATATGACCAGGCGAGGGGAAGACCTGTGTTAACATCTGTGAGGGGTTTCAAAGCTGGATAAATCTACGAATGGAAACCGATGCTGAGGTCGCTCTGTTTCTGCTGGACAGGTGAATAGGCTAACGTTAGCTTTGCTGTTCCACATAAACGACAGGTTCAGTAGAGGGTATGCGTTGGACTGAGTGGCAAAACATCTGTTACCAAGGCTGCGTTTAGCAAACCGGGAGTAAAACAAGTGATTATTTGCTCAAATTAAAGGCAGTCGGACTCGACAGTGATCCTTACTGCTTACCAAAGAACCAGTGGTCCAGATCTTTCCCATTTTAGATGTGTTGTTTGTGTTTTAGCCGATTCAAACTAATACTGCTGCTCGTCTTACCTGCCGCTCAGTGAGCGTAACTGCGTTCTGCGAGATCATGCGAATACGCTTTATTACTGTCGTGTCTGTCTGTTGTCATGTTTTCGATGATCCCAGGTGGTGTACGTGAATAGACGGAGTGTGTGTGAACAGAGCCCCGGTGAATAGAGAGAATCGGGTCAGCACCTTGTTCAGCAGAAAATGTACAGTAGAAGTTACAGAGGCCGGTGAACAAAGACTGCAGCTTCTCAAGACTAAGAAGTTAGCACTGACTTCGGCCCTGGAGATACACAGTCGCTTTTGTGCTTCCCAACTCTCTCTTTTGTAAAAACTATTTAAAATAACTCGCTAGTTTTTTACTCTGCTGTGTTTTAGATGCTGTACATTTCCTTCATCTGCTTACATGTCCTTCGTTTGATGATGTTTGTTCACTATTTGTAACTATTAGGGATGGGGATTGAGATCCAGTTCTAAAAGGACGCGGTTCCGAAATTTCTCAAAACCCGAAAATCAATACGGTCCCAGCTTATCGATACTGCTATTGAGACTAGCAGGTCCTATAATTTAATATATATATAATTAATATATAATATTATATATAATCAATATAATTTTTATTTAAAACATTTAATTAATCCTATAAATAATTTAAATTGAATATTTTCCTCCTACCGTGCAGGCCTACCTCATGTCCGTTGGGTCTGGTCTTACCAAATAACCGTCACCAAATAAGAGTAAAGTATTGATGGTGTTATCGATAAAGAATCGGACCGTTAAGCAGTCTCAATAAGGGCATCACTATCAAGAAAAATTAACGATCACCATTCCTAGTAACTATGGAAGTTCCTCTCAATAATCCTACCGATAAATAAACTAGACTCCGTGTCTTAGATTTAGGTTTAGAAAAGTATTTTGCTTCAATACATATTTAAATATTGTCAGGCTGGTTGTCACACGTTCTACAGTGCTGCTAAAACACTTATTGAGCCTAACTGTTATTGTGTGCTGCCAAAAAAAATTGGACAAATTGTATTTGTCTTATATGTATTTATATGTACATATTGTTCTTGAAGCTTTCATGCCAATAAAGCAATCTGAATTGACATTCTGTAGGTAATTTGTCACTATTTTTGTTGCTGTTTTTATATCCTCATGACAAGCAGTCTCTCCGTTACAGGGGAGAAAACAAAGAACTAACCTTCATCACTGTTGAGATGTCGACAATTTCCTTGGACGTCTTCTTCATCAAACTCTTCCTCACTGTGACCACTATCATCTAGTTCAAGACGCAAATTAACAAAAAATTCATTCTGCTCCAGAAAGAAATCAAAAAGGTGCAGTTTTTACTACAGGAGTGTGAATGCTTATCAAATTTAATATCAATCTACCCAATTCACTTCAAGATATCAAACTGGCATTAGTTCCTTATTGTGGCCTTGTTGTTATGGTGACACCAAAATTGACATTGCTTACTCTTGATAGCATAGTCCAAACAAATTCATGCTAAATGGTTATGTTAATTTTGAAAGTCTTGCACTGTCAACATGGCAACAAGGGAAGAGTTCATGAAAATCCATTAACAGTCGTGCCCCTTCTTCAGCTTCTGTGCTACTTGTGAAGTCGCAGTTATCACTTTAAAGTCATCTACAAATAATAAGTAACAATTAACACAGGCAAAGCAAAAAGCTACTGCCATATGACAAAAGGCACATAATAGATGTGACATGTAAGTGTACCCACCAGATCTCATCTTCTCTTTCAGAAGAGGAAACTTTCTCCAACCCTCTGTTTTGCGGCGTTCCTTCAAATTTCTTGTTGCATTTGCGATATTTGGCCAGAACAGCAACATTTTTTCTGTGTCTACCCAGCTGTCTGGCACCGTCCCTTCTTCTTGCCTTTTCCTTTCTTGCCACACTGCCCTAACCCAAGCCATCCTGAAACAAAGCATATTGAAATAAATTTAAACATTAACTTAAAACATAAATTACTCCAAACAATATAGAGACAATTCCAGATTAATTACATGTTTCATCATACATTAACTACTCAGTGGTGGATGCTTTAAATGCATCAAATTCATAAAATTACTATTACTGAGGGAAACAAATATTTCCATTACAGCTTCCCATGAACAGGCTCATCTGTGGCACATTGTAATATGAAAATAGTAACTTTACATTTAATATATATAAATGTATATATTACATCACAATTTCAATAGTGTGTATGTACTAACAAGCACTATATTTCTGATGCAGGTGCCATTATAGGCACTGTTGTAAAGGTCATGTGGTCACTAAAATTAACCAACATGTGATATATAGGCTCCTGCTTCCCAGCAAAGCAAATACAGTAGTAATTTTATTATCAAACCATTTAAATTTTATACACGTACCCTCCCCCTGCCCTAACCCAGTGGTTTTCAAACTTGTCCTTGTCAAGGAGCCCTAAACTGACAAAATTAGACCATCCATGGCCAAAATAGTCATTCGTTTGGTCACTATGGCCCTATCCACACTACTGCGTTTTCGAATAAAAACGGAGACCTTTTGCTAAGTTTGCACGTCCAGACTACAACGGTGACAGAAACGATGACGCAGCCGCTCACGCTCGGCTCTCTGATCTGGGTCTTAGAAGTCATGCAATGCAGAAACATGATGCTACTGACCGGGTTTTTGACATGGTATTTTTATTAAAGGGGCATTATGTAGTTTCCAGCGGCCACTAGCGGAGCAGTTCTAAGATTTTTTGCTCGTACGAGTGCTCGCTTGAACTCATAAGCGAGCAAAATCTGAAACACAACCACTTTCATACAGAAATCCTGCAATAAATGCAGGGTCACCAGCATGCAGGCTGTGGCTTTTCACTCAGACACGTTCAGGCTCTGTTATTTCAACGTTCCCGTCTCAGAGTCAGATCAACACCGGCTCCCTAACGTTACTTCATTCAGCGCAGCGAGCCGCATATCAGCACAATCCTCCCAAAAAAAGGCAGAGTGACAGCTGCTATAGACTGAGCTGGAAACTCGGGTAAACTCCTACTGCAACGTTACAATAACAGTTTTATCAGCTGTAGGTTGAACTAATCCGTGCTCGTTACATGATCACATTACATTACCAAATATTCTTTACAGAGAGTATTCAGAGGACGACTGCAGAAACGGAGGCAAGCATTGCAGCGGCTGTCGCCTTCTGTTTGAAATATGACCCAGACAGGGTGGAATAAAAAAGAACGTTTCTTTTAAGTTCATGAGTGGGGTCTGAGACAGTTTGAAAAATGAATGAAAACTACATTTTTAACAAAACTCAACAGACATTATACCTGCTAAACAGCAGCATGTTAGCATTGACATTTTCCGAGAGTATTTGAAGTATTTTTTAGGTTTGGATTGGCACGGTGATTACTGCATTTAGCCGACGTGCTACATCGTTAGCTCGCCTGCTGCTTTCAGCAACTATGTTTACTATCTGTGAATCTGTCACCAGAGGCTCAGCAATGTCACAATAAACCTAAACTGAACGTTACGAAGCAAACAGCGGCAGGTCCGAGCTGCTGTAGCGTTAGGTGACTGCATCACTATAGGCTAAGTTACCTTTAGAAAACAAATCGCTCCACATTTGCTTTTTGCTGTTACATCTTTTCTTGCAGGCTAAATCAACAGTGGTACACAGGATGGTAACACGGGTCACGTTAGTTGGTGAAGTAATGTGGAAAGCTAACGTTAGATAACTTCGCACCGGATCACTTAAGCAACTGCTCGGCGTTTGCTGGCGAGCTAACGTGACTTTCTCTGTGTTTCTCCAGCTTTACTAATGCTCACTTTGTTCTTACTCGACATCATCTGAACCTGTTTGGTCTGATGGGCTTCAGCACATAAACCTTTATTGTTGTTTTATATCTTACTTGGAGCCTGGTGTTTTGCTGTGAGCCGGTAGTTTTATGGTGTTAGTGGGCTTCGTGTCGTTAGCTGCCGTGTTGTCGCTGTAGTGTGAGAGAGGATCAGGAGCGCGCACAGGGCTGAATCTGACCTGGAGACCTCACATTAAAAGCAGAATATTGTCTGATGCAAGCAAAGGGGAAAACAGGCAAGTGCTTCTTTTACAAGTGAGTTTTGAGCCCATTAACAATAAGGCAAAGAAAATTTTATCAATTTCATTGAAAAACGTACGTATAGCCCCTCAAAAATATTATTTACCGTGCAAATAACACTTATCTGCCTACACTTGTACTGTGCATGTCGCCGTATTTACTTTGCAACGACTCCCAGTCTGTTTTCAGCCGCCACACTCCTATATTACATTCAGTAACAGTCCCAGCTCCTTATTAGTGCATACAAAAAAAAAAAAAATCTTCGTCTGTATTTATTTTTTCTTTCGCCAAATCTTCTATAACCAGGAAGAGACCATCTGCTTCATGTTTACACCGGCACGCGCAATCCCAGTGTACCTGACCGGCCAACAGATGTGTCTGATCACAAGTGTTTTCAGTTTAGGTTTTCTACCTCGGATGAAGAGCAGTGAG
>NC_060161.1:38552358-38554195 GCF_021292245.1 Micropterus dolomieu
TGAGAGAGGATCAGGAGCGCGCACAGGGCTGAATCTGACCTGGAGACCTCACATTAAAAGCAGAATATTGTCTGATGCAAGCAAAGGGGAAAACAGGCGTGTGCTTCATTTACAAGTGAGTTTTGAGCCCATTAACAATAAGGCAAAGAAAATTTTATTAATTTCATTGAAAAACGTACATATAGCCCCTCAAAAATATTATTTACCGTGCAAATAACACTTATCTGCCTACACTTGTACTGTGCATGTCGCCGTATTTACTTTGCAACGACTCCCAGTCTGTTTTCAGCCGCCACACTCCTATATTACATTCAGTAACAGTCCAAGCTCCTTATTAGTGCATACAAAAAATCTTTGTCTGTATTTATTTTTTCTTTCGCCACATCTTCTATAACCAGGAAGAGACCATCTGCTTCATGTTTACACCGGCACGCGCAATCCCAGTGTACCTGACCGGCCAACAGATGTGTCTGATCACAAGTGTTTTCAGTTTAGGTTTTCTACCTCGGATGAAGAGCAGTGAGTTCGTCTCATCCAGTACAGTCCCAGGCAGTTACTCTGTCTGTCAGACGGTCTAAAGGGGCTAGCAGCCTACGACCATATCAGCAGAGCAATATCGCAGGGTAATGCACAGCAGTGGGGCGGGTAGATTTTGTTAAAATATAATGACTTCATTCCACTCTCAGAAAATAAAGTACATATTTGTACCTTTAGGGGTACAATGGCTTGTCACAGCTTTTGTACACTTGTGATTTGTACCTTAAGAGGCCAGTCTTGTACCTGTGGTGGCAATTTTGTACCTTTATTTGACAGTACAAAAATGGACCCTTCAAAAAGGGGACAAAATTGGCTTTGACAGGTACAATCGTATGAGATTATTTATAATCTATATCTGTCTATATATTTTTAATTAAAATCAGAATTTATTAAATCCTTTTCATTTTCACATATTACAACATTTCATTTTAAACACAATGTCTAACTGTGACATAAATTATCATTATTTGAGTAAGTGTCATTTGCCTGAAAGTCCATTTCATCTCCTGGTTTCAGTAAAGTCCATTCTTCATCAACTGTGACACTGCATGCATGAAAGTGACGGTCATAGGGCAGAGGAATCAACATTTTTCCACAAAGGATCCACATGGTGTCTATGTTAAAGATGTACTTCATTTGCCAAAACAATGGTCAGAATGCAGTACATCTATGACAAATACATCTCTGACAGCATACTTCACATTGTTGACTGGTACATCAGACACACGTTGGATAGCTTTCTCTGTTAAATCTACATCACAGAGGTTGTGATTAACCATCAGGGCCCTCTGCAGCTCCACAGGTCAAGAGAAAAATGTAGAGAGAAAAATCATCTAGCATTGTCAGTTCAAGAAGAAATTATTAATGATGTTAATTTCTTACTATGTTTTATAAAGGAGAACTGTGATGCTTTTATAGCTTACCACCTGCAGAAAAGTGGTTTTGACATGTCACAAAGTCCAGGAGATATTTTTGTAAATGTGAAAATAATTTTTGCACAAAGAGTTGCTATGCTAAAAGTGTGTGTGAACGTATATATTTCTATTGCATAGCCAAAATTACTTGATAGGCAGGTTGTAATGACGTGTGTGATTTTTCTGTGTGGTGTAACGTTAGGCCCAGGGATCGACAGTGCGAGCATTTCACTCTCATACGTTCCTTAAAATAGATCCTTGCGAACCAGAAAACTGATTTGCGAGTCACAGTTACAACCGAACGTAATCTTCCACGTTGTCCGACCGACCGCTGACCGTTTCAACAGCCCCGTCACTCAAACACAAGAGCAAGATGCTATGATATA
>NC_060161.1:38554215-38565224 GCF_021292245.1 Micropterus dolomieu
TGTCATTTGCCTGAAAGTCCATTTCATCTCCTGGTTTCAGTAAAGTCCATTCTTCATCAACTGTGACACTGCATGAAAGTGACGGTCATAGGGCAGAGGAATCAACATTTTTCCACAAAGGATCCACATGGTGTTTATGTTAAAGATGTACTTGATTTGCCAAAACAATGGTCAGAATGCAGTACATCTATGACAAATACATCTCTGACAGCATACTTCACATTGTTGACTGGTACATCAGACACACGTTGGATAGCTTTCTCTGTTAAATCTACATCACAGAGGTTGTGATTAACCATCAGGGCCCTCTGCAGCTCCACAGGTCAAGAGAAAAATGTAGAGAGAAAAATCATCTAGCATTGTCAGTTCAAGAAGAAATTATTAATGATGTTAATGTCACACTCTGCATGTCTGTCTCTGTTTTCCCCTGCTCTCTCTCCCTGCCTGTGCCTCATTAGCCTCATGTCTTTCACCTGTGTTGCTCCCGCCCTGCTCGTTAGTCCCTGTGTGTATATATACCTGGTGTTTCTGTCTTGTCTTGGTTGGGTCATTGTTTATTGTCACCCAGTGTAGCAGTGTGTCTCGTGTCTTCAGCCTTACTCGCCGTGTCTCCCTGTTACCCTGCTCATTTTTGGATTCTGGTTTTCACCCTTTTGGATTTCTGTTGGACAGCCTTTGTTTTTGGACTCAGTCAATCAGCCATTCTGTTTGTAAGTGTGCTCGTCTTTTGTTTGCTTATTAAAACCCCTCTGAACTGTTCCTGCTGGCTTTCGTGTCCTGCATTTGGGTCCTCCAACCTACTACCTGCTTCACCCATACCAAACCCTGACAGTTAATTTCTTACTATGTTTTTTTTTTTTTTTTTTAAGGAGAACTGTGATGCTTTTATAGCTTACCACCTGCAGAAAAGTGGTTTTGACATGTCAAAAAGTCCAGGAGATATTTTTGTAAATGTGAAAATTATTTTTGCACAGAGTTGCTATGCTAAAAGTGTGTGAACGTATATATTTCTATTGCATAGCCAAAATTACTTGATAGGCAGGTTGTAATGACGTGTGTGATTTTTCTGTGTGGTGTAACGTTAGGCCCAGGGATCGACAGTGCGAGCATTTCACTCTCATACGTTCCTAAAAATAGATCCTTGCGAACCAGAAAACTGATTTGCGAGTCAGTTACAACCGAACGTAATCTTCCACGTTGTCCGACCGACCGCTGACCGTTTCAACAGCCCCGTCACTCAAACACAAGAGCAAGATGCTATGATATACTATCATTATGTACTATTATATGAAATTATAATGAATATAGTAACATCATATACAGTTTATGATTATATTAACAATATACGTTTAATATGCTATAATTAGAGCCCGACCGATATGGGTTTTTGGGGGCCGATGCCGATATTAAAGTGAAAAAGAGGCGATTTATGAGCCGATATTTTCGATTTTGAGTGATTTGGTTAGTGGACCCCTTTACTGTATAAACTGCACTTATAACAGGCCGATATTGAAAGCTGGTATATATGTGGGCTATAAAACCTTTTCCTAAATGGATTATGTTAATAAAATAGATTACGGTCTCAAAGTGAACATGTAAACAGAGTGAGAGAATAAGCATGTGTATTTCACTTAACACAACCCTAACCCTATATCAATGTAGATTATTCACATATATATCATCCCTTTACCAGCACTCTTTAATTCTAACCAAAGCTGCGTGAAACCATTTCTCAACCACCAGCTGTCTAAATCATGGCGTCTATGATACAGCGAGCTGCTGCTGAATGCATCTAATACTACATGACTGTCTACAAAGAGGACTTGCAGCGAGTCGGTAGAAAGTTTAATGTCATAACTTAGATTTTCTAACATTAAAGATATTAATTATATGAAGTTTCTGTTATTTTAATGGCTCATTAATGTAAAAACAGGATTTTACCGCTGTAGTTGTTGAGCTGAAGCTCATTTTGTATCAGATTTTCACCAGTAGAGTCTGGTGTGGTGGCTTTATATCGTACGTAGCGTATATGTACAAGAAAACTTAATAATTGTATAAACTGTTGGTAGTTTAACTCAACGAAACATATTTTAAACACTAAATTTGAACTCTTATGTGTTTGTGTGTAAAAGTCCTAATTTGTAAAGTAACTAGTAGCTAAAGCTGTCAGATAAATGTAGTGAAGTAGAAAGTAAAGTACAAGTACCTGAGTGTTGTACTTGAGTACAGCAGTGTAGTAAATGTAGCTGTTGTGTTAATGTGAATGTTTTGTGAGGAGCTCTCCAGTTTGTCCTGAGGGACGAACAGACTGACAGTGACAGGAAGCAGCCAGCAGGAGGCAGCAGAGGAGCTTCAGTTTGTTCAACAGATGATAGTTTTCACTTTAAAGTCACTGGAGGAGCAAACTGTGTGCAGAGGGTTTGTATCCTGTTACCTTTAATAGAAACAACCAGTCCTCCTATAATGGAAGATCAGCAGCCCAGTAAGTTTACTCATTTTGTATCAGACTGCAACTAATGATTGTCTTAGAGATTTTTAGTAGTAGAGTCTGGAGTGGAGGATTTATATTGTTCAAGAAAACTTCTAATAAATAAAAGTTATTAAAATAATTGTATAAACTGTTGGGAGTTTAACTCATAACAAAACATTAGATTTTAAACAAATTGAACTTCATGTGTTTGTGTGTAAAAAATCTTAATTTGTAAAGTACTACTCCGACTTTGTGATCCAAGATGGCTGCTCTGAGTATCAACATTTAGTGAAAGCTGTAGTTTATACTGTTTATAAGCACTTCTGTGTACTGTAGTTTTCATACACAAGGTGCTGTCCAACTGCTCTGGTTTCCATTCACATCAACACGCTCAGAGCTGGAAGGAAAACCCAGAGTTAGCTTCATGATACTGGTTATCCAGGACGGCCATTGTTATTCCACACACATGGAATCATTTTCACACCAGCTTCCTGTTGTGTGTTTGACTCTAGTGTTAGTGGAAGGTGCTGACTGTGATCAGAGCTACAAGCTGCATTTCAGACACATATTCAACATCGTTACAGAACACTTCATGCATTTTTAAAATCAAGATTGCAAAGAATGCACTTGGGTTCTTGGCGAGAACGTTCTTGCTATTCGTTCTCGTAAGAATGAACTTGCAATGTTACGAGCACACAGAACGTTACTGACAGTTAAAGACGATGTGTTCTTGATGGTGTTGGGCATCACTCCCAGCACAGAAGCCGCCTGCAGTGCTCCAAGGCTTTATCACCCAAAACAACAGAATCACGTTTATTACCAAGCAGGTTTTAACTTAGTGATTTTACGTTTGTGCATAAATATAAATTATATAAAATAAAAGCAAACAAATCAACAACTGTAACCAAACCTGTACGCTAACCATGTAAAGTCGATTTATAATAAAAAAGCAACAGCTCTCTTTCATACTACTTGAATTTTGACAGATGTCTCTTGATTTAAGTTCAAATGTTGTAAGATTACTCAGAACGTAATGACAGAATAACAGCGGTATGAAAACATCTTACAGTTATGGCCTTTCCATTCTATATGTAACGGTGGGAGACAGAACGGACCCAAACACAACGCGGAGGGTTTGAAAAAGAGGTTTATTGAGGAAAAGGGGGTTCGAGGCGAGGGCGGGTGGAAGTAGGGGAGAGGCAGATGCGGACACGGGGTAGATATACAGGCTGTGATGAGGCTGATGGCTGGCAGGTGCGGCGGCCGGGGATGGAGGTTAACGAGGTGCAGGTGTGGGCAGCCAGCCGGGCTCCAGAGAGAGGGCACAGGAGAAACCAGAATGTGAGGGAAAGGAGAAACAGGACACTCACCAACAGCCGGGCTGCCTCCGCGACACTATATAGATATATTTATATCTCGCCTGAAAATCTGAGACAGAACACAGTCCACCTATCTGTCCCACTGTAACCAGTCTGTCTCCCTATCTGTCCCACTGTAACCAGTCTGTCTCCCTATCTGTCCCACTGTAACCAGTCTGTCTCCCTATCTGTCCCACTGTAACCAGTCTGTCTCCCTATCTGTCCCACTGTAACCAGTCTGTCTCCCTCTGTCCCACTGTAACCAGTCTGTCTCCCTCTGTCCCACTGTAACCAGTCTGCACCTTCTAAAAAGGTTTACTGGTCTCATTCAAGTCTGTCACAGTGTACATGTCTTGATCTCATTCAGTGTACGTGGCCTGTAGCAGCTTTTCATCCTTACTGTTATATGTCATGTTATCTGGACTCTGAGCAAACACCTCAGTAGTTTTACTTCACATGTAGAGACATAGGAAGGATACAAACTTACATAGAAAATAAACTAAACGAAAACAGTCCTAAGACAATCTATGGTGTCACAACAAACTATTATTAAACTAATGATTAGAAGACCTCTGTAGAAAGACAGTTTAACATAAACAGGATAATAATTACAGAACATAAGCCTCTGTTTATATTCTTATCATCATTTCAGCTGACACAGCCATATACTCTGTACAGTATTTCAGTTTGGTACATAATTTGACCAATACTTTGATTAATGGAGTTCTCAACATTGAATTTGATAGATGAAGTGTGTTTATTTGTTCACTCTTTATCTGATTTTATGATTTAATACTTTGCAGTAATTTCTTCATTGTTTGATTTTACTTATCTAATCAGCCAATTACTGAAGGGCGTTTTTTCTCGTTTTGTTAAAAAGAGGAAAATAACTCTCAGTCTAATTTGAAATTAATTTATAATCACATTAAGCTTCTTTTAAATTTCCCGTGTTTGATTAGAACTAAGGGTGGGTCGACGTTATGCTACAACTAACATTATGGCAACACCTGCAGAATCTTAACTACCATAAGACATCCAGATATGTCTGACCGCAGCTGGAGGATGTGCGTGGGCCGAGAAAAACGTCATCACGTTTTTAACTTCCGTCACGTCTGCGGGCTGCAGGACTTGATCTGAAGAGCTCCGACAGTCACAGAGGAGACCTGCTGGATCTCAGCGTAGTGATGGCCAAATGAATCGTTGTGAAGCATTATTGCTCTCCGACACAATTGTGTCAAATGGTTCAGTACTCAAAGCTTCATTCAGAAAATGCACAGCCAGATGCAACAAAGCTGACAACCACAAAATGTAACTTCTCCAAATGCATTAATACCAAACCCAGAGTAAAATTTATTGCACTCATTGGTTTCACTTTTAGAGCTCAGGAGAAAAAAATTGCGATCCTTATTTCAGCCTTAATTGTAGTGTTGTAGTTACGACCGGTTTCTCATATTTTGGGCCTAAAATTCACTAGAAGAAATGGGTGAGATGTCGTGTAAAAAATAAATCAAGACTTGGGCCGGATGAGAAAGCTTGAACTTTTACCAACATTTTTATTATCAATATAAATAAACACCAATTAGAATACAAAAGTTTCACCGGAGATGGTCAGAGATCGGTGCTAAAGAGTTTATTCCCATACAGAACAGATGAACCCGTGCAACATCCCTGCAGGTCGGAGGATGGTGTCGACCTGTGGACAGCAGTCATCCTCCTCTGTGCTGGCCTGACCGCTCCTCTCCTCATGGTGAACTTCTTATCCTCTGCTGCCATCTGGTAACTGCTTACAGCTGTTTTATTTATTACTGTGTTGTTGTCTTTCTATATTTTTCATTACTGGATAAGAAGTTGGGGCGGCGCGGTGGTTAGCACTGTCGCCCCACAGGTCGTGGGTTCAAACCCCGGTTGCCCCGGCCTTTCTGTGTGGAGTTTGCATGTTCTCCCCGTGTCCGCGTGGGTTCTCTCCGGATTCCTCCCACCATCCAAAGACATGCAGGCTAGGTTAATTGGTGTCTCCCAAATTGTCCTTAAGTGTTAGTGGTTGTTTGTCTGTCTGTACGAGGCCCTGCGATTGACTGGCGTCCCGTCCAGGGTGAACCCCGCCTTTCGCCCAATGTCAGCTGGGATAAGATGCAGCCCCCCACGACCCTGTACGCAAGCGGTTGACGATGGATGGATGGATAAGAAGTTCTCCATTATATTTCAACTTCAGTTTCACCGTATTTTTTAAAATTAATAGAAGAATAACATGTGTAATGCTGTATCAGTAATCTTGATATAGTGCTGGCTGGATCAGTCGTGTTTCTGCTCATCATCAATCTGTCGTGAATTCCTTAAGCGAGTTCACTCAAAGTTCACACAGGCTATAAGCATCAGAGGTTGAAAGTTAACAATCAAACCCTTAATCAGTAATTAAACATGTAGTCTTAATCTCAGCAGACTAATACATCAGCAGTCCCTCCTGTAGTCTTAATAACAGTAGAACAGAGCGCGCACAGATTCTGACCACCTGCAGCCTCCCCTGCCGTCACAAATCTACAGTTGAACAAGGCGTGCAAAGTCTCAGCGTCTGCAGTCAATCCTCCCACTGAAGGATCTTAACCACAGTGAGCTTGTTTCTGTATTCCTGACTACAGTTCAGCACTTCTAAGTAAAGACAAGGCACATCTAGGTAAAAAGATTAAAATAAGTAAGGATAATTAATAAAATGATTAATAATGATTGAGGATAATCACTGATGTCTGTTTTTTGTCTACACTGCTCGCCCTCTCTGTGTCCTAGACATGCCCTCTGATGATCGTGCTATTTTAACCATAACCTGACTTTGTGGAATAAGCTGGAGTCTTTTGTGCTGTGTGCTAGAAACAGGACATTCTTACTCTGACGGACTATATTGATGCATGTTTTGTAACACAATTGTCACTAATTCTGCTCTAATAATAACAATTTAGGCTATAATGCTCTAAAATTATACACAACAGAGACAAAGCAATTAGCAGCAGGAATCACAGTTGAGAGTTGATGGCAATGCCTTGCTCGGGCTCATTAACGGTAAATGTTTTCTCTTTGACAAAAACCAATTAAAACCCTGAGCAGGATTTGAACCCCAGACTTCCTACTTGAAGATCAACAACTCTGCTAGCACGCCATCTAAATGCAAGATGGTCACCTGATTGGCTTTAAATATAGTACACTTTCCCTTTTACCTCAGAAAAGTTTAAATACTGTATTTACCATAAAAGTCGTCATAATTCTACCCAAGTGAAGGTAAAGAAGTTTTCCACAGTGAAGGTAAAGAAGTTTTCCACAGTGAAGGTAAAGAAGTTTTCCACAGTGAAGGTAAAACTCTTGCGTGTATTCTGTCCTTAATAAATGAATCTCTAAACATCAGTGGCTGGTGTTCAGTTATTCAGGCTGAACAATCAATAAATTGGAAAACTGCATTATTTTCAATGTTGAGGCTTTTTTATTCAAGAACTGAATTTTCTGGTGACAGTCGATTTTGAAAATGTCTTATAAACAACTTAAAAACCAGCTTTGACAAATATTCTCCACATAAACACTGTAACCTACGGTTTCTCCACCGTTTGGCCCTCCAAGATTCAGGTGTGTCAGACCCGGAGCGGCCTGTCAAAGCAGTCACGTGTTTCACTACCTGAGTTTGCTTCAGACGTCAGTTCAACGTCACGAGTGACGTAACGATACAAGCGCTGAAGCAGGGGTTCGTTGGAAGTTTCGGTGTCTGAAGCAACATCAATCTGCGAGACCAGGACCGAGAGCGGGATGGAGGAGGACAACCAGGACCCGGAGCCCCGGAGCAACAACGTCCCCGGAGGACAAACAGCAGGCTCGAGCTCTGATAGCACCGATGTTCAGGTCAGTGTTCATGAACACAGCTAGCAGCTAACAAGAAGCTAACGTGGCGTTAGCTCGGCCTGGTTCCGACACGTAGCTTCATATTGACTGTAAACAAGATGTAATGTAGCAGGATTCAACAGTGGAGCCATCAGAACCCCGTATCTCTACAGAACCCACACTTAATGTGACGGTCGGAACCGGAGAGGAGCAGGAGGAGGAGCAGGAGGAGGAGGAGGAGCAGGAGGAGGAGGAGGAGGAGCAGGAGGAGGTTCGGCCGTTAGGGGAAAGTTAAATTACATTGTTGTGAAAGCTGTTAGGCTTTTTAGATGAAGCCTTTGTTGTGTAAGAAAGTCAAGACTTATGCCAGATAAGAAAACTTTTACCAATATTTTTACTGTCAACAGAAATAAACACCAGTTGGAGAACAAAAGAGATCGAAGCAAAGTGGAGTCCCATTGTTTTACCAGAACAGAGACCCGAGTTGACATGAAACCCTGTAACAACTGACTCTCAGCTTCTTCAGGACCTCCTTTTATAGCTCTGTTTCTGAGCATTATATAATCTCTTGGCTCTCTTTCCTGCTGCACCTGGATCTGTGGAAAGTCCCAGATATTCGAGGGTGTCTCTTATCTCACTGCTCCTCCTCTCTTTGGCCTTGGCTTACTGCTTACTGCTGATCTTAATATCTCAACCTGACTTTGTGGAATAAGCTGGTGTCTTTTGTCTTTCTGTGTGCTAGAGACAGGACTTTCTTACTGTGCACTGTTCTTCTGCTGAGCCCAGGCAGTCAGATACATAGAGAAGCACTCACACCGAGCTACAGAGTTTTAACACAGCAAATACAATGACTTATTATTATTTTCTGAAAATAATTTGTTTTTTTGGAGAAGTAAGAGGAAGCACAACCAATCAACCTACACTTTCATATGGCTTTTCTGACATTAAACGGGTTTAATGTGTCTAAATTCTGGCATTTTTCAGTATCTGAAGTGTTAAAGATCCGCGCTGGCGGACCTGTCAGCTGCAGCGGAGCACTGTGTGTGTGCGCCTGTCAGTCTGGGGGATGCGAGCAACCCCCCTCACTGATTGGCTCAACAATCGAAAGAGTTTATTTTCCAGCTGATGTTCTTCTCATGCATAGCTGTACGATCTGTAGAGTCCAGCACAGGGGAAGCTGAGCCCGGGAGAGGCCTACTCAGAGCTGAAGATGAGGAAACACGCACACACTGCTCTATTTTATAGAACTGTATTGTAGTTTTTGATTATGTTGAACTATTTTAGCTCTCTGACCGGCTGTACACATGACACATGTTGGTACCAGTATACTGTTCCAGCTCAGGCTTGCCTCAGTGCAGTGGTGCCTCGCTTATACAAACTGAAGAGGCAGGTGGCATCCTAAAGTTTCTTGAAGGTCTTCAGCGTAATCTGATTCATTTTATACAGTAATAACTACAAACTCGCCTAAAAGTCCTCTCCATTTCAAAGTCCCGGGCTGAATTTCAGTATCAGTACATCCCTGATAACAGCATGAACGTACCGGTCAACCCTCCCAGTTTGCCCGCGATTCTGCTGTATTTTTAACCTTTCTATAAAAAAACATAATAAAGAACGCTTGCTTATTTGAAATGTTTGCTACGTTCCTCTCTAGTAAACCCAGCTGCAGTATGTAACGTTAGAACATTAGCTGTAACAGCAGAACCAGCCAATAAAACAAGAACAGCAGCGCGAGGGGACAAGTTGCCAGGATGGATGATTCAGGGCTCTACAGAGTATTTCACTCGCATATCTCGCAGAAAAATAAATAAATGATTTACGAGCAGTGTGCAAGTAAAGACTACAATCTACCGTAATCGTTCTGCATGAATGGTTCTGATAAGTATTTGCTTGGCATTAATAAATTAGAGACCAATGTAGACTGTTTTTCTTGCACATGGATTTTATAAATGGAAACATCCCCCCAAAATGTAACTACTATAACAGTTGGCAGTGTTGGAAAGGTCACTTTGGAAATGTAAGATTACTGATTACAAGTTACCCTATTTAAAATATTATAGTAGCTGATTTAACTTTTTTTTTAACCACATTTCATTACTTTTCAAAATTTCTAATGAATGTTTTTCCAACTGTTAACCATTTTCCAAAGACAGCTTAAGAGGCAGTTTAACTGCAGATGGTGGTGCTGCAAATTCAGACACGAGAACCAATCAAAAGCATCAGAACAGCATCAACCTTTACCAAACAGCTGTGGCTGGAACTGGCTTCCCATTCACTTTTTGAAAGCGTTTGTTAAAAGCTTTCTGAAAAATAGCTTGCACCAAATGTTAACTAACAAATGAAAATGCTTAGAGAAAATGTTGATTTGCACAATAAGAAATTATGCAATGAAATATAGTTTACCCTCCTGGTTTGTTCACGGTCGCTGTCAAAGTTTTATGCTTTTTTGTGCTCTTTTCTGATTTTTTTTTTTTTAATTTTTTATAATGGGTGTGTATTGCGTGAGTTGGTGCGTGACATCATCACTACAGTGTAGCAGGCTTGTGAAATCTTCTTAAACTTTTGGAATGGAAAAGATTTTTCCTGGTTTCCCCAGCATCTCTTTTCATTCAGACCCAGGTTCGAATCCCTCCTCCGGCAGCATTGAATGCTTTCAACTTGAAATACCTGTGTGGAGACCGTCTTGCAGCGGTTGGTTTTAAATGTGTATGTAGTTAGTCTTTCTAAATGAAGTTATTGTATACATGGAATAAGTTTGTTGTAAGATTAGTCATTTTCTGCATCTTCATGTTATTTTGCAACACTGGACTACACCTCACAGAAAATATAAGCGTGAAAATAATAATCTTTATATGTAGAGCACTTTTCAAAAACAAGTTACAAAGTGCTTTAACAATTGTGAAGACAATAATACAAAAACAATACAAGATAAAAGCATGAAAACATTGAAAAAGACTAAAATACAGATAAATATAAAATTAGTAAAATACAATCATATAAAAGGGATAAAATAAAGTCAAATAAGATCGGGAAAGGCTCTCCTATAAAAGTATGTTTTAAGAAGGGACTTAAAAGAGTTCACTGACTCAGCTGACCTGATTTCCTCGGGCAGGCTGTTCCAGAGCCTCGGGGCCCTGACAGCAAACGCTCTGTCCCCTTTAGTTTTCAGTCGAGACTCTGGAACAGACAACAGACCTCTGCCCGAGGATCTCAAGGTACGTGCTGGTGCGTATGGGACTAAAAGGTCAGAAATATAACAAGGCGAGAGGCCATGAAGAGCTTTAAAAGTGATCAATAGAATTTTAAAGTCAATTCTAAAACATACTGGG
>NC_060161.1:38565324-38572182 GCF_021292245.1 Micropterus dolomieu
AAGAAGGGACTTAAAAGAGTTCACTGACTCAGCTGACCTGATTTCCTCGGGCAGGCTGTTCCAGAGCCTCGGGGCCCTGACAGCAAACGCTCTGTCCCCTTTAGTTTTCAGTCGAGACTCTGGAACAGACAACAGACCTCTGCCCGAGGATCTCAAGGTACGTGCTGGTGCGTATGGGACTAAAAGGTCAGAAATATAACAAGGCGAGAGGCCATGAAGAGCTTTAAAAGTGATCAATAGAATTTTAAAGTCAATTCTAAAACATACTGGGAGCCAGTGTAATGAAGCTAAAATAGGAGTAATGTGGTCATATTTCTTTGTTCTGGTTAAAAGCCTGGCAGCTGAGTTCTGGACAGTCTGGAGTCGATCAATAGATTTTTGGGTTAAACAGGTGAAAAGGCTGTTGCAATAATCCAGGCGTGATGAGATGAAGGCATGTAAACAGTGCTGTGCCACGCATTTGTGGTCATAGATTGCCCTCTGGTGGTGCTTTGAAGCATAACATGAATTCAGTTCCCACTGACTTGCTGTTGTGTTTTTAAATCTGTGTCTATCTAAATGCAATCAATGTTTACGTGGATATCAGTGTTTCAGCCGATATTACTGAAGGTGCAATAAATATCAGACTAGTCACACATGTGTAAACATTCTTATTCTTATTAAATCACTCAGGGCTGGACAATATGGCCAAAAATGTTACCACGATAAAAAGTTTAATATCTTTCAATAGCGATAATTATCACAATAAGTATCAAATCATTATATCTTTTGAGTTTAAAGGCTGATTTTTTTTCTCCTCAGTTAAAGTTGAAGAAACCTGATGGTTAATTGTGGTTTAAACTTTTCTTTCTGGTCAGAACATGACAAACATTTGATTCCAAACAGTGGATCACTTCAAAAATCTGAGGGAGAACATTCAAAACATTTATGATAAAATCTTTTTCAACGAATATACATGAGTAAAATTAAGTAAAAGCTTTTTTTTCTGTCCTTTTTCCTCAACAAATTTAACATCTTGGAAAAAATTTCAGTCTTAATTCCTATCAAATCAAACATTTATTGAATATTTATTGAACATTTGTTATATTGTTATTGAAAAAAAACACCAACGTACCAACAATTTAATGATGTCTAAGGCATGATTGATCAAGCCACTGTGAGATCCTTTTCAATATACTCAACTTGGTAGCTGCCAATTCAGTTGCATGTGTGTATACAACAGTGTCATCTGCATACATGTGCAGTCTACATCCTGACACTGGGGGAGGTCATTAGTATTTAAACTGAACAATAACACACCTAGCACCAACCCTTGTGGAACACCAATGGTGCGCTTCACGTACAATACATTCTCACTCCCGAATCATCTCACATGCTTGGTCAAGGCCCAGGGTGCTGCCCTGCGTACCCCTTTAGCGTAGATCTTTTAAGGAGCCCTATTAAACTTTACTACATTTTATGACTAATCTACAATGTTGGATGATGAACTACTTTTTCTACCAATGGCTCCGTTCTACGACATACGGAGCTACACAGAGCCGGTATTCCTTATATGGTAATTTGCTCCGCACATTAACGCTCAGGCTGCCTGTACCGCACAGCAACAACAACAGCGTGGTAACATGCTTCAGGTCTTGGCCAATCAGAAGACAGTGGGCATTAGAGGGAGTCTTACAGAGACGGCAGCATCCACAACTTGTTTCAGATAGAGGCTTTAATGAAAGTCAGTATAAGAAAGAAAATTATTTTTTTTAAACTTTGAATCATGCAAAGCTGCCTCACAGGAGTCACAGAACTACAAATTAGGAGTGGAAAAGCAGTATAATAGGTCTCCTTTAAGGCTCCGCAGTCAAGTTAGCAACTTAGCAACACAAGTTAGCAACAATAAATATGCAACGACTGGTTGCACTTTCAAAATAAAAAGCTAGCATTTCCAAACATCGCCATTTTGAAAGGGATTAAAGTTGAAAAATGTTGCAGTTAGGTTTAGGCACAAAAAGTACTTCGTTCAGTTTAGGCAACTACTTAAGTTAGTAAAAGATCATGGTTTGGGTTACACAACAACTACATACATCAGGTAACATGCAAGTTAACTTACGTCACTTGCTTAACATACGCAATTTACATAACTGGCATAACTTAACAACTTAAAATAAAATTATTAAGTTATATAGTTTATGCATTTACATTACATTTAGCTGACGCTTTAATCCAAAGCGACTTACTATGATATTGACATCAATTTGCCCCCTTACACAAAAAACTTGAATCACCTGAAAAAGTGTTAGCAATGTTGTGTCCTGCCACAGGGCAGCTCAAAATATGTGATAAAATGTATTCGGTCTTTTGACTTAATAGGCCAAACACAGAAAGTGCTTGTTTTGCTATTTTCGGCTGTTAAATCTTGGTTGCCGAACATTCGGGGCATCCCTACCTGTTAACTCTTTTTCTGTCTTGGACATTTGAGAGGTCCCTCTAAAATAATATAAAATAATTTGATGTAGTCAGAGCATTTAGTTATACTGGAAAGAGAACTTATTTAGACTATTAGTATTTTAAGTTACAAGGCAGAGTAATCATTTTTGGACAGTTTCAAATTTACATTAGTTTAATTAACTGGTTTCTTCAGGGTTCATTCAGGATACAGTCTTCAAACTGGCAGTGAGAAAAAAATAGCGATTGTATATTAAATGTTTTCGGGAACATGAATCAACATCCTATTCAGGGGTGGAAATTAACTTTTTGGCTCACCTGCCAAGGTGGCTGGTAGATAAAGAACACATTTTTTACCGGCCAAAATAATAAATTGCCTTTTGTGTCTCACATACATTTGTTTCCATCCTTTTAATTGAGATAATATGGTATTATGTCAAATACAAACTTAAAAAAGAGGCCAGAGTGAAATTTGAAACAAAATTGTATATTATTTCTGTTAAATGTACTCAAAACATAACAATAAATTGTTTTATAAACTTACTAAATTCTTATTAATCATTCAAGTTAAATATTATCACTGCTCACTCTTGTAAGGCTTTATCACTTTCTACAGTCAGCCTCTTCTGGCCTCACAGCATCACAGGTTTTGTGGGATCAACATTTTTTTATACAGCCTATGGATCATTCTCCTTGATCTCTGGGGAGGACAGCAGGACCAGTAGAAGATCTGACAGTTTGTCAGACACTGACTGGACCAACAACTACCAGCTAAAAGCACTACAACTTTTGTAATTAGTAGGGATGGAGATCGTGATGATATTGATACCCTTATTGAGACTGGTTAACGATCCGATTCTTTATCAATACTTTACTATTATTCAGTGATGGTTATTTGGCAAGACCAGACCCAACAGGCCTGAGGTAGGCCTGCACGGTGCGAGGAAAATATTCAGTGTGTGATAACGTGTTTATATATATATATATATTACTCAGATGACATATCACTTGTGATAAACATATATTGAAGTGTGCATATTAACTGTCTGGTTGTTTTTAATTTAATATTTTAAATACAGCTAAATGTTTCTAGAGCAGCAACATTAATGTTTACAACAACAAAGTAATTCAATAACTTGATCTGACATCACAAGTAGTGAGTGATGTTTAGAAAGAATAACATCAGTCCCTCCTCGTCTCTCGCTGGCTGCAGGTAACGTTACCAGGTAGAAGGAGGAGCGGCTGGTTTCTCAGCCAGCAGCTGAGTTTTTAAGATACAGACCAGTCTGTGCTCCAGACAGACAGCTAAATATTGAGCTTGATTTTAACATTTGGCTAATGCCGAGCTAGCGTTAGCTGTGCTTGTATAAAACATACAGGATGAGATACTGAGGACAGAGATGATTAAATTAGCCATTTCTACAAGTTTAACGTTACCTTACAGACAGGTGTATTGATAAAGTATTGACTTTTTACTTGCGAAGGTTTTATTGCACGTACTTACAGTAACGAGCGTAGCTGTCATCAACTAACGTTACAGTAGTTTGGAGCTAATTTAATCCTCACCGTATTCCACCGCGACGGCGCCGCCTCTCGCTCTGCTGCCGCTGTGTGTGGGAGCTGACAGAGAGCAGGCAGAGACTGCAGCCTGATGATTTTCTTTTTTTGCGTTTCAAATTAAATCAGATTTGACGCCCGAGACATAACATTACGTCATTGGACCTGCAAGTCTCGATAGCAGTATCGATAAGCTCGAACCTTATTGATTTTCGTGTTTTGAGAAATTTCAGACCTATCTGAACTGTACAAACAGCAGCAATCACAAGATAAAAGGTTTATATTGTCTAACGCTTTGTAAGTGTCCCAGTTACTCATATTCCCCAGTTTTGAGAAACTTTTGCACTTATTGCGTCATGGAGCCTCCAGGGAAATGAGAAAGGAGCAGTGCTATGCAGTGAAGTTAGCTCAGGCTTTCACCCCTGATATCAATGTGGAAAGTGGGGGTGTGAATTCTGGTATTACGGCAGCTGTGAGCAATGTTAAAAGTATCTACTGTGGTGGGGGTGTGCAGCTCCTCCTCTGTGCCCGGTCCAGGCCAGGAGGAGGATAAAGTGGATGCGGAGACAGTGTTCAGTCCTATGGGGATAAAGTTGATAGAGATGCTACAAGCCTTGGAAACATTTCAGCATTTATTCCTACTGCTGAAAAAGCTTTTGTCTCTTGAAGTGTCAACTTTTTGAGGACTAAGAAGCAGCCTTGTTTTCAAATCTGCCTCTATGTTGGAGTTTATCCAGTGTGGTTTTGAAAAGGCTGAGGCTGATAGTTTCTGAGACTGCAGAGGAGCATATAATCATTTATATACCCATCCCTAGTAATTGGCTCCTAACACCAGCAGCTTTCACGCTGCCTTATTTCACAGAGGTATTGCACCAATCTGCTGGCCCGCTGCATTTTATGAAATGTCTGGAGAAGATTTTATTTGTCTCTGAGCAGGGAAAGTTGGTGGCAGAGACAGAAAGATCCGTTTGTAAAAAGCCACAGCCGACATGCCGCGAGGTGTGCAGCCTGTCGCATGCAGCTCTTTATCTAACAGCTCACTTTGTCTGCTCCTGACTGATACTCACTGCAATATTTCAAACTGGTCTGCTGTCAGAAAACTGTTAAATGACGGTTGTCTTGTTGTGTAGATGCATTTTTGATGAATAAGAGCGGTCAGCGCTAATCTCACTTACAGATTGCATTTCCTGTGACTACTTCAAAATAAAAGTCAACTTGTGTTAAATGCCAGTTTAATGCTTTTAATGTGAAGCTGCAGTTGCAGGAAATGTTCAGTTTGCATTAGACGTAAAGTAATACAGCATTTTTTCACAGCTTACACTGCATAATAAAGCTGTTGTTCACTTGCACTTGAAGCCAAAGTGTTCAAACGTTTTTCCTCGAACTTATTTTTACTCCGTATTGAAAATTGAGCGAGGTACAATACTTTAAACAATATATTCTTAAGTAAAAGTAAAAATGCAGATTTTTTTTAAAACTACACAATTATAGTAACAGGAGTAATTGTAATTTGTTACTTCCCACCTCTGTCATTTATTTAGTATGTAGTACATACTGAGTGTGTATGTAAGACAGTACATACTCACTGTGTGGTACAGTAGGTTAGTATGTGATTTCAAAGATGTGCTCTGATGTCCTTTTATGGTTTTAGATAGCTCGCTCCACCATGACATCTCACTGTGTTTCTGTTTCTGTTGATATAGACAAGGAGAAGAAGACAGGGACTCAAACGCAAATCACAACACAAATCTGGATATTTGAAGACTCATCAGAGTGTTCACACTGGAGAGAAACCGTACAGCTGTGACCAGTGTGGGAAAACTTTCGCTCAATTAGGAACCCTAAGAAGGCACCAATATGTTCACACTGGAGAGAAACCTCACAGGTGTGAACAGTGTGGAAAAACCTTTGCTCTATTAGGAGACCTAAAAAAGCACCAACGTGTTCACACTGGCGAGAAACCGTACTGGTGTGAAGAGTGTGGAAACACTTTCACTCAGTCAGGTGCCCTAAGAAGACACCAACGTGTTCACACCGGAGAGAAACCTCACTGGTGTGAACAGTGTGGACTAACTTTCGCTCGATTAGGAACCCTAAGAAGACACAAACGTATTCACACTGGAGAGAAACCGTACTGGTGTGAACAGTGTGGAAAAATGTTTGCTCATTCAGGTTCCCTAAAAAAGCACCAACGTGTTCACACTGGAGAGAAACCGTACTGGTGTGAACAGTGTGGAAAAATGTTTGCTCATTCAGGTTCCCTAAAAAAGCACCAACGTGTTCACACTGGAGAGAAACCTCACTGGTGTGAACAGTGTGGACTAACTTTCGCTCGATTAGGAAACCTAAGACGACACAAACGTGTTCACACTGGAGAGAAACCGTACTGGTGTGAACAGTGTGGAAAAACATTTGCTCTCTTAGGAGACCTAAAAAAGCACCAACGTGTTCACACTGGAGAGAAACCGTACAGCTCTGATCAATGTGGCAAATCTTATACCAACAGGAGAAACCTTCGAAGACACAAATGCATCCAGAAAGCATCAGTGTGACATTTTTCACAGAGCCGAGCTAGCGGTTTCCTGCTGCCCTGAATACAACCACCTGTTATCATGTGACTGTGCTGGACTAACGTCATGTGATGACAGCTGCGGAAGTTTGATTTGGAAAGAGTCATGCGGCATTCACATCAAACGCAAGTTTAATCCAATGAACGCTTTCATCGCAGGGGTTTTATTGCTGGACAGCTGCCAAGTGTTCACACACAACGTGATAACGCAAATAATCACAACTCGCCGTTACTACAGCTGTATGAACCCAAAGTAAACATTTTGCTGTGATTACATAGCAATAAACAGATCAAACTGA
>NC_060161.1:38572202-38573271 GCF_021292245.1 Micropterus dolomieu
GGTTTTAGATAGCTCGCTCCACCATGACATCTCACTGTGTTTCTGTTTCTGTTGATATAGACAAGGAGAAGAAGACAGGGACTCAAACGCAAATCACAGCACAAATCCTTCACAACATCTGGATATTTAAAGACTCATCAGAGTGTTCACACTGGAGAGAAACCGTACTGGTGTGAACAGTGTGGAAAAACTTTCGCTCAATTAGGAACCCTAAGAAGACACCAACGTGTTCACACTGGAGAGAAACCGTACAGCTGTGAACAATGTGGAAAAACTTTTGCTCTCTTAGGAGACCTAAAAAAGCACCAACTTGTTCACACTGGAGAGAAACCATACTGGTGTGAACAGTGTGGAAACACTTTCACTCAATCAGGTGCTCTAAGAAGACACCAACGTGTTCACACTGGAGAGAAACCTCACTGGTGTGAACAGTGTGGACTAACTTTCGCTCGATTAGGAACCCTAAGAAGACACAAACGTGTTCACACTGGAGAGAAACCGTACTGGTGTGAACAGTGTGGAAAAACTTTCATTCAATCAGGTGCTCTAAGAAGACACCACCGTGTTCACACTGGAGAGAAACCTCACTGGTGTGAACAGTGTGGAAAAACATTTGCTCTCTTAGGAGACCTAAAAAAGCACCAACGTGTTCACACTGGAGAGAAACCGTACAGCTCTGATCAATGTGGCAAATCTTATACCAACAGGAGAAACCTTCGAAGACACAAATGCATCCAGAAAGCATCAGTGTGACATTTTTCACAGAGCCGAGCTAGCGGTTTCCTGCTGCCCTGAATACAACCACCTGTTATCATGTGACTGTGCTGGACTAACGTCATGTGATGACAGCTGCGGAAGTTTGATTTGGAAAGAGTCATGCGGCATTCACATCAAACGCAAGTTTAATCCAATGAACGCTTTCATCGCAGGGGTTTTATTGCTGGACAGCTGCCAAGTGTTCACACACAACGTGATAACGCAAATAATCACAACTCGCCGTTACTACAGCTGTATGAACCCAAAGTAAACATTTTGCTGTGATTACATAGCAATAAACAGATCAAACTGA
>NC_060161.1:38573291-38573713 GCF_021292245.1 Micropterus dolomieu
AGTGTGGAAACACTTTCACTCAGTCAGGTGCCCTAAGAAGACACCAACGTGTTCACACCGGAGAGAAACCTCACTGGTGTGAACAGTGTGGACTAACTTTCGCTCGATTAGGAACCCTAAGAAGACACAAACGTATTCACACTGGAGAGAAACCGTACTGGTGTGAACAGTGTGGAAAAATGTTTGCTCATTCAGGTTCCCTAAAAAAGCACCAACGTGTTCACACTGGAGAGAAACCTCACTGGTGTGAACAGTGTGGACTAACTTTCGCTCGATTAGGAAACCTAAGACGACACAAACGTGTTCACACTGGAGAGAAACCGTACTGGTGTGAACAGTGTGGAAAAACATTTGCTCTCTTAGGAGACCTAAAAAAGCACCAACGTGTTCACACTGGAGAGAAACCGTACAGCTCTGATCAA
>NC_060161.1:38573733-38578615 GCF_021292245.1 Micropterus dolomieu
CGGTTTCCTGCTGCCCTGAATACAACCACCTGTTATCATGTGACTGTGCTGGACTAACGTCATGTGATGACAGCTGCGGAAGTTTGATTTGGAAAGAGTCATGCGGCATTCACATCAAACGCAAGTTTAATCCATGCAACGCTTTCATCGCAGGGGTTTTATTGCTGGACAGCTGCCAAGTGTTCACACACAACGTGATAACGCAAATAATCACAACTCGCCGTTACTACAGCTGTATGAACCCAAAGTAAACATTTTGCTGTGATTACATAGCAATAAACAGATCAAACTGATGCCGAAATAATTACAATATGATGCAGATTTTTTTTTAAACATATGAATTCATGCTTTGTCAGGCTTGTCATTAAGACAGCAGGACAACTACTTCAACTACTCTGCGTCGTGACTTTCTCGCTTGAGTAGAAAATATTCAACACACTGCCCCCAACGCTCACTTCGCTTTTGGTCTGAAAGCACCATCAGTCCGGATGTTTTATCAGCCAATAGCACAATTGAATTGCAGAAGCCAGTTTTCCACCAGTAAATGGCAGTCACTGCATTTTTATAGCACTATATGTAGAATTAAAATAGTTTGAAGTAAAGTGTCACGATTTAGACCTGAATCCATCAACATCACCACCAAATACCCATTCACATGGGTTATCAGCAGAAAAAAGAGGTTTGGGGGTTCACTCACTCTTTAAGAAGGCACTCAGCAGCCGTCTTTGCAACGCCTCCAGGCAGCTATTTCAGACTAACAAGATCAGGCTCCTATCTGACTGAGTGGGGAGAGAGCCAGAACTGCACTTTCTCTGTTCACTGGGACATAAAAACTACATGAATAGAATCATCTGTAAAATCTAATAAAAATCACTAAAAAAGTTTGACAATGGCCAAATATAAGGTTTAAAAAGCTTTTTTCCTGATCGGTTATACTTCTACTATGCATGTGTCACTACTACCCTTACGTCAGTGGAACCACACGATGCCACCACAACTGAAATATGTTTCCCGCTTTGGCTGTGAAACGCAGGCAATTGGCTTTCCGGCGGGATAACTGCCATCTTTGCCGTTACGGTCTTTCCCCACAGAGTACACACTCATTCATTACAAATGTGTTCCCCAAGGTCAAGAATGAACCTCCACCCTTGCTGAAATATTATTTCTGCGTGCTTCATATATTTTTGCTATTGAGCTGTAGTTAAACATATTTACATTAAATCTGTATTTTAGATATATATTGACTTAATTTCTATTACTGAAAGTGGTTTTGTTCAGACTTAAACAAATATTTACCATTATAAAGACAAGCTTAAAACAAAGAATCAATCTCAACAATAAGAACAAGGATAATGGAAATGGTTGCACGCTGCTGCTCTGCTGTTGGCTTCTGCTGGTGTCATTCGGACAATGCTTTAAAAACAAATATCCCTACGAAACATCAAACAATAACAATCAAAATGTTCGGAAAAGAGGCAAATTATACTCTTAGTATACTACTGACTCTGATTGTATTATCCAGCGATGTACAACTGAACCCAGGCCTGTCAGCTGACTTTTCTCCGGAACAAACGCCAACAAGTGAACTAACCAAGGTGCGGCGAAGAGCAGCGGACCTGCTCGAGTGGACCATACTGCATGTTGCGATTGCCCAACAAAGCTTCAATCCACCTGTCAGCCCTGTTTTCCACCCGGAGGGGACACGAACTGTCGGAGTCTGAACAACCGTAGTTTCACAAGCGATCCAAGCTGCCAGAGCGGATGATACTAATGGAAACACAATTTGAAAAAGGTATCCAGTCAGCACGAAAACATGAACTTTGATTTTTCCAGACTGTAAATCATGCAAAGGTGATATGGGAATCTGTGTCTAAACCTAAGGGTGTCCTAGGTGGACATATATGTGGACATTTGAACATTCGGAGTATAATATCAAAAGGAGATCAAATTCAACATCTACTGACAGATTCTAACCTAGACTGGCTAAAAATGATGATGTCAAATCATAATTTCCAGCAGACTATTCATTTGATATTGACAAATAGACCTCAATGAATTACAAGGATGTACAACTTAATAACGGGCTTCTCTGACCATAATATGGCCCTGATTGTCAGAAAACTAACAAAACAGTGTTTATGAATGTACATAAACTAGGGAATGTAGACATTCCCAAAAACCAAAAGCCACGCTTTTATAATGAATTAAATAATATTGATTGGAACAACGTTTTACAAACTACAGACTTAGATTATAGTTGTAATATTATGATGAAAACACTCACAGGACTGATTAAGAAATATACACAAATGTTAAGTGCATACGAAGAAGAATCTCTTCACCCTGGCTGAATAATGATATTCGCCAGTTAATAGAAAAAAGTGTCCACAAAATGAATTACGGTTCTCTTTATTTCTAAGGGATTAAGAAATTGAGTTGTCAGGGAACTGCACATTGCAAAAACTAGAAAACTTTACACAACTGATGGCAGAATCTGAAGAAAAAAGCACTACTCCCTGGAAACATCTTAACAGTCTTACTTAACTAATAAATTAAATAATTCAAAGGCAAAGGATTGGTTTGGGTTGGATATTACTGTAATTAAAACACACAGCTCCACTCTGTTCAAACCCATCTGATAAACATCTCCATCAGAGTTGGTAAATTTCCACAAACCTGGAAAACACCAGTCATAATGCCAATTAACAACCAAGTAAGCAATTAAAGGCCAATCTCTATCCTACCAGTTCTCTCAAAGATCCTGGAAAGAATTATCACAGAACAATTGGTTGACCACCTTCAAAATAATTTACTTTTTATTTAGACCAGGGTATTCAACTGAAATGGCCAACTGCTACCTCACCGAAAACATTAAGTCCTCATTAGACAAGGGAAATGTAGTTGGAGCAGTGTTTCTGAGCAAGCAATTGGCTGGTTTGCATCCTATCTCGAATCAAAACAGCAGTTCGTTTAAAATCAATGCAGAATATTCAACCCGCCACCAATCTACCATGGGAATTCCACAAGGCTCGATTTTGTAAAAGAGCTGGATGTCAGATGTATGTTGATGACACACTTATCTATGTATCAGCTAAAACCCCTTGTGCAGCAGCAGACAGATTAACAAGTGAAATGAAGGGTGTATCTCTAGACTGTGTCAATGTTTTTTTCCATGAGAAGAAATTCAAAACATAAGCTTTTAATTTAAATAAATCAAGAGGAAATGGAGAAAGTCAAGGATTTCTATATTCTTAGGTGTCAGTTTGGACCCCAAACTTAAATTTGATAAGCACGTTAAACTACACAACTGTAAACTGTTTGAGAATGATTAGACATTACATACCCCTCAAGGCAGCTCAAGTGTTACGGCACAGAGCTAACCATCAGACATACTGATAACCACACAAATACACATAATTCCCATACCTCGCACGATTAATTTAGGCAGGCCACACCAGCTGAGCATCCTGCCTATTTGGCTATATATGTGCCTTACCTGTTTTAAAAACGTAATTGCTTGAGGCACAAATCAAGATTTTGATCTGTCTTTGGTAAATAGAGGGAGGCAATATCAGACTATCTTACAGACTTTTTCTGTGCCTCAGTAGCACCAGCAAATGTTGGAAAGGCCAGAGCACTTCATTGAAAAACTTTATTGTAAATGGACATGTACATATGGATAGAGAAATAGACAGAGAGAGAGATAATATAGCTCGTTCCACCATCGTGGTGTCACAGATGAGAATAGCCGGGACTGGGATTGCTTTGTGTGAAGGGATGGCAGAGCCAGGCGGCGTTCGTTGGAGGAGCGTAGCGGCCGAGAAGTCATGAAGCATGTGTGGTGTTTTCTTGTCCTCGTCATATAAATATGTTGGTCTTAGGGAGGCAGACCCAGTCGCTTCCTGTTCTACCTCCTTCCTGAGAAACATGTCAAATGATTCAGCTGATTGAATCCACCTGATCATGACAATGACAACATTGATGATTTCTTTGATGATATCTCTGTTCTACCAAAACAGCTGAAGCTCATTTATTTTGTCTACTAATGATATGTCTGCGGCTGTGGCTCAGGAGGTAGAGCGGGTTGGCTGTTCGGAAGGTCGGCGGTTCGATCCCTGGCTCCCTGGTTGCGTGTCGAAGTGTCCTTGGGCAAGATACTGAACCCCGATTTGCCCCTGGCGGCTATTCCGCCAGTGTATGAATGAGTGTGAATGTTAGTTTCTGTTTGAGCACTTAGGCTCAGTGTATGAATGTGTGTGACTGGTGAATGCAGATGTAGTGTAAAAGCGCTTTGAGTGGTCGAAAAGACTAGAAAGGCGCTATACAAGTACGGAGCATTTACATTTACATTTGCTTAAACAGTAAGATGAGAGCATTCATTGATGAACTGACAGTTTGTTATAAACTTAATGTGACCATGGGACGGCCAAAGAGGGAACTATAATGGAAACAAATAGATTTTACCTGTCTGTACTTTTAATAATCCTCTATATGTCATTACCTTATGTTCTTTGTTCATCTTATGTGATGTTATAATTCCCACTAAGTGTACCAGTGTTTTGATATAATGACCTTCTGTGAGATTGTTTTGTTTCATGCTTTCCTGTGAGAAAGGAGTTTCCACTGTGGCTCAAGGCTGAGAAAGGCTTTTCTGTTGGACTCCACAATTATTCTCTAGCATTAAATGTCTTCTCTGTTTCTCTGGGTCAGACTCTCTAACAGCCCTCTGGTGTATGAGCTCTGCCCTTCAGCTGAATCACTCTGTTATTCTTACTTTAATAAATATCACAAAGACAACTATTGGTTGCAGAGTCTTTATTTCTTCAGAGGGAAATGTACCATTTCCACCACAAATCAGTTGGCTCAAGGCTGCAGTATCAAC
>NC_060161.1:38578715-38593783 GCF_021292245.1 Micropterus dolomieu
TCCAGGATTAGCTTAGCTTAGCACAAAGACTGGAAGCAGGGGGAAACTGCTAGCCTTGTTTGGTTTTCTGTTGGCTTCTGTTAATGAACCTGTTTGAATCTGAGGGCTCCTGCCTGAAGGCCAGAGAGCGGCTCTGTCCTGCTTCATTACTACACTTTAAACAGATCAGACACAGTCATCTGGTGGAAACAAACTCCAGTCGCTGTCGCCAGTGATGCATAAACTCGTATGCAACTACGCCGTAGGCTACGCACGTAGCCATGCATTTATACCTGTGCGTCGGTGTCCCCGTCATTCTGCTATTACATCCCCAAACACTCATCGGCAGTAGCGCTACAGCGTCCACTGGGTTGACTTTTGCCGGTCGAGCAGGCTAACTTCCGGTTTAGCCCTTCGCTAACGTAAATGGGGGTAAAATTGTCTACGTGCGGCTGGTTTAGCCTTTTCAAATGTTACCGAGCGAATGGATCACATTCCGATAGTGAAATGAGTCAAATATATTGATCCAACTTGTTATAGTCGCCGTTTTGACCGCTAGTAAGTTACTTTAAAGCACGGGGTACTTCCCGTCGGCTCAAAAGCATTGCGAGGCAAGCTACATTTTTGGAGGTGCCCCTGTTGTTTTTATTTAATTATTTGAGAGAGTAGTTTTTTTTTGTTTTTAAATATATCCAGAGTCTGTACTGTACAGCCTGATGTGAGAGCTGTTTCACAAAAGCAGAATTTAGAAATCCAGGTTCCTTGCAACGTAGGCTTAACGCACCAGGTATGTTTACTTCTGTTTGGCGGTCGTGTCACAGGTGTTGCCCAATCAGCTGCGGCAAGTTTGTGTAAACAACGGCAGGAAAATAAAGTGTGCTTGTGTACACAACGGTGTGTTTCGAGGCACCACGGTTTCCGTTGAAAAAGCGACAATGTCGAGCCAGGTAAATCAGATGAATTCCTGTCAACAGCTTTCTTCAAGAGACAACCCGGTTGTTCACAGATTTACTGATGCTGAAATGGAAAAGAATAAACTTTAAACACAGTGAGAAACCAAAAATAAAGGTTTGAGGATTTTAAAAAAAGAAACATGGCCGCTACAGCTAATAAAACGGTAAAGAGGTGAAACAGCCCTCAGGAGACTAAAACTAACCTCCCAGCTCTAACACAAAACAAAGGGTTTGGTTTGCTGCTGTCAGACTGCTGGAAACCTGATATTTTAAAGACCACATGTTTTGAATGGACCAATCAGCAGCAGACACTCCCAGGCTCTACCTGTGAATCCAGCCAATCATAAAGAGACACCTTTAGGACACGCAGAGATCCTCTCAGGCACAGAGCACCCACTCCAACACAAACACAGGTTAGGAAAATATCATTTTGCAAGAAGAAAACGAAAATATTCTTATGAGATACATTGTCTCTCTGCGCTATTTCTTAATTATTTAATTTTCTTAATTTTTCTTAATTTCTCAATTACATGATCTGAAATTAAACAAAAATCAATTTCTTTCCAGATACTCTTCACATTACCTGACTTCCTCCTTCCCTACCTGCCCCACCTGTTTCTGTAAATGTCACAGAACTGTTCAAATCGAAAGTAAAGTTTTCTCAGAGGTCAGCAGATTATCAGGAGGAGGAAAGGGACAGCTGGCTGTGAACTGATGTCCTCACTGTGTTTCTGAAGACTTCCTTTAGTGAGAAGCAGATTAACTTTGTGCTTGTTGGAGTTTCTACAGGAAGATGAAGATGTTTGTGGTGTTTGTGATCCTCGTGCACGGTAAGATAACCTTCCTCCCTCTGATCTGATCATCACCTTTTAATCTGGGTTTCTGTCATATTAACTAGGCTGTCACCAATAAAGTGAAATACTGACCAAGCGAACCGCAGAGGATGGCTAACAACACGCAATGTTCATACTTTCTTGCTTGACACTTTAACACGCGTGTTACATGAGTACATTAGTGCTTCAAAAATTCCACAAGTGTAACACTGCTGTAGGTCGATAAGATCTTAATCGATCACTGATCACAATTTCTGTCTGGTTCCTTCTCTCCTTACATGTTTCTCAGGTTGTTTGAAAGTGAAATCTGTACGTGTGTTTCAAGTAATCTTTTAATATTGATTATTGTGAAATTATTCAAATGAATGCAGTTTCATGTGATCTGATTTGAAGCGACATCATGAGGAAGAAGAAATGCAGTTTAAATCCTTTTTATTTCTTTATTGTTTCATTATTGTACTGATGAAAAGTTGGACTGACTTCAGTGTTTAATGACATAAATCTCTGTCAGCTGTTTGTGTCTCTGACATTAAAATGTTTTCTTGAACAGAAAAAGCTTGTGTTTCCTGACGGCTTCAGTCATTTAGAGATTGATAAAGAAGTTTAGTTCTTGTGCAGATAATCAACAGGACTGAAGGTTCAGCTTTCTGTCTGTCAGTCTGAGACAGAAACTGGACCAACAGCTCTGACAAACATGAGGAAGCTGAAGCTCCTCCTCTTTCCTCAGAAGAGATCTGTGGTGATCTGGACTCATTCCAGAGAGCTGCTTTAACAAAGTCTGAAGACTCATATTTGCAATGAGGAAACACTAGAGGCAGAGTAAGGTACTGAAAGAAAAAGAAAATAAAGATGAAGAATAACAATACAGTAATACAAATAAACAACTACAATAAAGAGCATTACAAATATGAGAACAAGAGAATAAAATACAATAAAACAATGTATCAGTAAAACTAAAAAACTTAAATGAAGCCTGGGTAAACACGTAGGTCTTTTGTTTGCTTTTAAAAATATCTCTGCTGCCCTCTGGAAGGCCGTTACAAAGACTTTGGTCATATTAAATAAAAGGACACCTCAACATCAGTTTTCATCACGGGGACTTGGAGAGATAATTAACAGGCCTCTACCAGAGGACCTAAGGGTTCTGAAGGCTCATAAGCTAAAAGCAGATCTGATACACACTCACTCGCCACTTTGTTAGGTACACCTATTTAATTGCTAGTTAACACAAATAGCTAATCAGCCATTCACATGGCAGCAACTCAGTGTATTTAGGCATGTAGACGTGGTCAAACAGAGCATCATAATGGGGAAGAAAGGGGATTTAAGTGACTTTGAACGTGGCATGTTTGTTGGTGCCAGACTATGGAAGATTTTAGTGGACTTTAATATTTGTAACCCACAGAAAACAATCACAAATGTATTCTACATAGGGCTGAAACAATTAATCGATTAAATAGATAAAATAGATAAATAAAATGCGACACATTCTTTTCATCGATGCTTCGTTTAATCCATGTAACTATACAGCACAGTGTTTCGCAGGAACATTTATTACTGTCGCACATCGCGCTTACGCTGTGAACACGACATGATTATAATGGAGCTGTTTGCAAAGTGGAGGAAGAGAGAGAAAATAATGAGGGACAAAGAAGAAGGTGTCCAGGTAGAGCTGCGTATCATCTGCGTAGCAGCGATAAGAGAAGCCGTGTGAGTGAATGATTGGCCCAGTGAGGTGGTGTAAATTGAGAAGAGAAGGAGCCCTAGCACTGAGCCTTGGGGCACCCCTGTGGAGAGGCAAAACATTGTAGGAACGCCCTGAGAGGTTGGATTCGAACCACAGGAGTGCTTTACTCGAGATGTCCATTGCTGAGAGTGCGGATAGCAGGATCCTGTGATTGACTGTGTCAAAGGCAGCTGATAGGTCAAGCAGGATAAGAACCAAGGATTGGGCTACAGCTTAAGCTGACCTTAGGGCTTCTGTTACAGACAAAAGAACTGTTTCAGTTCAGGATCTAGGTCACACAGGTAGACTCGCTGGTCTTTACCCAAGCAGACTCGCACAGGTAGACTCGCTGGTCTTTATCCAAGTAGACTCACACAGGTAGACTCGCGGGTCTTCACCCAAGTAGGTCTTCACACAAGGAGCCAACGCTTATGCTGATGCTTCAGTGATAGGTTTCATTGAAGTAGTATGAGTCTAATTGCATACAGGTGTTGTGCATTAAGACTGATTGCACCCAGCTGAGATCGCCCTCCAAATTACAAAGACAAAAGGTTGGTTTCAGAAGGAGGGACAACACACCCAGTTGTTTGAGCTCACTCAGCCAGATTCTAGTGGAATGCTCAGTGAAGTGCAAAGTGATAGCACATCAAGAGTAAGAAAATAGAGTGAAGTATTACCTCACTGCTGCAAACTCTTACTTGCCCAACAATTCAGTCAAATATCTGGATGTGTTCTTGCTCTGCCAGTTATACCGAGCCTGCATTGGGTGGTGACTTGTGTGGACTTCGGATAGCCAAGTATCCCAGAATGCATTTTGCACCAACAAGCAGAAATGGTTGAGGAGAAGTCTAGCAACTGTAAGTTACAATACTGCTGTTATTCTGTCACAGAGTGCAGTATTTTTTTATGCGGTAATATAGTTGTTTAAACTCCAAATGTGTGGTTGATTTCTAAAGACAGAGCTGATTTGAAAATTTGCTACAAACTTTTCGGAGATGTGAGGTCCTGCCCACTAACGGGTCCGGCTGTCTTTCCAATTACTGGATGACGGACTGCGTGCTCCCGTTTCTGGAAGTTTGTACTCCCAAGCCGGACTTGCCAAGTCCCATTTTTGAAGTACAGGAGTCCAAACTTGGTAAATTCTGTATTGAGAAACAGACCCTCTTTTCCTTCACTTCACTATCCACTTCCGCCTGTGTTCTCAAAGGAAATCCAGAGGTATTTGATAAGTCAGGAGGGAAACCTGCAATGGTTCTTGGTGAAACCAGAGACACTCAGCTCCAACAGCTAGGAAACCCTACTTGAGTTTGGGGCAAATGGTTGTTATAACAGTCATAACAGAGTCTGTTTACGTGACCTTAAAATTCCAACATGAGCTAGAGGCATACTAGCTGGAACAGTGTTGACATTAGCATCTCAACAAAACATGAAAACGTGATAAAATGCCAGAAAACGCTGGATACAACGTGTCCCTGGGCAAGACATTGAACTCGTAGTTGCTCCAGAGGCCAAATGTATTGGGACACCCCTTCGACTCACTGAATTCCGGTGTTCCAATCACTTCTATGGCCAAAGGTGTGTAAAATCAAGCATGTAGTCATCCTGACTGCTTCTACAAACATTTGTAAAAGAATGGGTCGCTCTCAGGAGCTTAGTGAATTCAAGTGTTGTACGGTGATAGGTTAACAACTGTGCAATAAGTCCATTTGTGAAATTTCCTCACTACTAAATATTCTAATCTGTAATCTGTTAGTGGTATTATAACAAAGTGGAAGTGATGGGAACAACTGAAACTCTGCCACAAGTCGTAGGCCACATAAAATCACAGAGCAGGGTCAGCGGATGCTGAGGCACACCAACCCAAAAAGTCCCTAACTTTCTGCGGAGTCAGCAGCTACAGACCTCCAAATGTTGTGTGGCCTTCATGGGGATTATGATGTGGGGTTTTTTCTCGGGTTGGGCTAGGCCCTTTAATTCCAGTGAAAGGAATTGTTAATGCTCCAACATACCAAGACATTTTGGACAATTTCATGCTCCCAACTATATGCTATTGCAATTTTAAGTCTTTTTTTATAAAAGCTGAATGACTGATCATCATAATACAACAGTGTGACTATGCCTTTGGTGTGAGAGACCCGGGTTCAATCCCCCATTGTGACACATCCACCATTGTGTCCCTGAGCAAGACACTTAACCCCTAATTGCTCTAGAGGCGTGCGACCTCTGACATGTATAGCAATTGTAAGTAGCTTTGGATAAAAGTGTCAGCTAAATGAATAAATGTAAGGTAATGTGTGTTGATGTGAGCTCGCAAATTGTTAAGAGTTCATAGAAATTGGTAAAACAGAGAAAAAGTAAAAAAAATTGTGGTTTTGTTTGAATATAATTGTAGATTGTAATTTGTGTTTAGCAAATTTTTATATCTATGTGTGACTCTACATTTTCATTGAATTAGATTGACATGGTGGTGGTGACGGCACAGTTTATAAGACACCTTTGTTGTGAGAGGCCCGGGTTCAATTCCCACTGTGACCCATCGACCATTGTGTACCTGAGCAAGACGCTAAACCCCTAGTTGCTCCAGAGGCGTGCGACCTCTGAAGTGTGTGAAGTCGCTTTGGGATAAATAAAATTAATAATTGTGAATGTGATTGATTTACCCCCATAGGATAAGACATGAAATATGATTCAACCTCTCTGTCTGTGTGACCTCACAGTTTCCCACCATGCCTTAGCTGTGGAGCTGTTTGAGGGGGAGGAGTTTGTCCTGCTGCCCTGTGGGTATCAGACTTTTGACATGGACAACCCCACAGTGGTGTGGAGCCGCTACGATCTCAATCCTCCAACCGTCCACCAGCGTCAGCAGGAAGGTGATGAACTTTCATACCAAAACAAGCTTTACAGCGGCCGAACATCCATGATGACTGACGCTCTGGAAACTGGAGACCTCAGCCTCACTCTGACAAAACTCCAGCTCTCTGACAGCGGCAGCTACACCTGCACTGTCAGAGAGTTAGGAGGACAAAAGAGACAACGGAGAGTGAGAAACATACAGTTGAAGGTCAAAGGTCAGCAACACACTATAACACTTGCTGTAGATATAGGTCAGAGGTCATTGATGCTGTGATTGAACCTCTCTGTCTGTTTGACCTCACAGCTTCCCAGGATCCCTCAGCTGTGGAGCTGTATGAAGGGGAGGAGTTTGTCCTGCTGCCCTGTCAGTTTCCCCCATTGGACCTAGACCACCCCACAGTGGTGTGGATCCGCTACGATCTCGATCCTTCAACCATCCACCAGCGTCAGCAGGAAGGTGATGAACTTAAAGACCAAAACCAGCTTTACAGCGGCCGAACATCCATGATGACTGACGCTCTGGAAACTGGAGACCTCAGCCTCACTCTGACAAAACTCCAGCTCTCTGACAGCGGCACCTACACCTGCACTGCCAGAGTATTAAGAGGAGAACGGAGAGTGACAGAGATACAGCTGCAGGTCAAAGGTCAGCAACAAACCTTAACACCTGCTGTAGCTACAGGTCAGAGGTCAGAGGTCATGTTCTTTATGTTTCTGGTTCCCACAGAACGATTTCCATCCTGGGCCAAAGTTCTCCTGGTTCTCCTGGTTCTCCTGGTTGTTGTTCTTGTTGCTGTGGGTCTTTTGGTACATTTCCGGCAGTATTTCATGTCAGGTATGTCACCACTACTACACTTCCAGCATATGAAGTTATTATTGGAGCAAAACAGCTGAACACTTGTGACAGTGGAACCTGTAGATGTAGAAAATAGTCCCACATGTGTTTCAGTGATACTGAAGTCAGATAAAAACATTTCATGAGTACATTTCATGAAGTCTTTCTGCCACAAACACAACAGCTGCTCTTCTCAAGTTCTTCACTTCAGCTGAATAAATCCTATCCTATGAATCAGAAATGAAGAAACTCACATGCTCACATTTCTGCTACAGCTGCTGCAGTGAATATTAGAGTAATTTTTTGGAGCTTCAAAGCTTTGATAGTAATTAACGGTGAAAAGTCAAAGCTTCGATGTAGCTGAGAGTCCAGAGTGAGAGAGTCTGATGCGAGCACGTCCAGAGCAGAATCTGGGAATAGTTTAGCCGGACGGGGGTCCAGGCAGAGAGCAGACGGGATGATGAACGGTATTTCCCGTTAGCTGAACTAAATCTAACACGCTATTATACAAAATTCACTATTTTTATCTGGTAATTCATTAGTTATTACTGGTTCAGTTATCCTGAAATTGTAAACTCTAGTCAGTCAGTCAATATCACATCTGAGGGTGATTTCTATGTATAGGGACTCTAGATCCTTAACCACACACACACTATATCACTGTGCTCAAGGTGAAGTTTATTAACTAACATGATGATGATAATGAACAGGGTATGTTAGACTCGATGGAATTTCAGCTTATATTGTAGAGGGAGAGAATTCTACGAGGATGAGGGAACGAATGGTCGAAAATACGTTACAAATTTAGTTTGACTAATCTAGGGGTTTGTTAACTGTAGATGAAGGCCAACTGGAGAACACCAACGAGTCACAGAGTGTGGGTTGTTTTGCCTTACTTTTGAAGCAGTTCCCGTAGCAAAGTCTCGACTGCCGGTTGGCTCATGGAGTTGGTTCTGGCCCGACCCCAGTGGCGTTTCCAGTTGAGTTCGAAACCGGTTGATTTGTTCCGGAGTCCTTTGCAGGAAACGCTTGCAGCAATGGGCCGTCAGCCCAGGCTTGCACTCTGAGTTCTTTGGTGTCGCTATAGCTCAGCGGCACACACTCCAGGCTCTGTCGTTAGAGCCGTGGCTTCATTCATTCAAGGCAAGCAATGAACGGCTTCTGAGTTTCTGGTCCAAAGTTGTTCAAAACGATCGGATGGGGTTAAAACGACAAAATCAAATAAACTCACACATTCGCCGTAGGTTCGCGAGGCCCCGGGAATATAGACTATTTAATGTTGCTGAGATTAAACAAGTCTGGGAAAAGTTTCACCCCAGGCCGCTCCAAACAAAAATCTGAAAATTTTTGGGAATTGGGAATTCTGAGGGCAGTAGCTTTCTCAGCTCGTCTGAAGAAAATTTAAGTACGAAATGAAAAAAAAAACATCGGAATTTCAGAAGTAAAGGAAGTTAACAAGAGCGTATACGTTTAGTTTCAAGAGAGGGGGGAGACAAAAGACAACAAGGTCTTTTATCTCCCTCCATTAGGACGGGGTGACGTCAATTTGGTAGTGGGTATCTCAGGGGAAGCAACCTAAAGGTGTTTACTTTCTTTTGGGATAAAGAAATAAACATTGCGCATATTTTCCTTTAATCTCTCTCTCCACAATATCGACATTTGAAAAATACTCAGTTCTAAACATTCAGATAAAGACAAATAAAACAAGACTAAACACTAGGGAAAAAGTTTATTATGGTTATATAAAACGTAACAAAGCTTAACTACATGTCCTCAGTATAAACTTGATGGTTACTGGTTTTAACTCAAGAGACAATTTAGATGTAAGCGTGGCAGCAAAATTTTGTTTAAACAATTACATGGTGATAGGTACTTAGCGATCATTGTCAGTGTAAGTTTTAAATACTTGCGTGTTATACCTTTCCTGTCCCCTTGGTGGCGCTCGGGTCACACAGTAGACATTCCACTGTGAGATTTACCACTTTAACTGAGAGGCTGGTGATACACACAGGCGTATCAATGGATGTTTTAGTAGGAAATTGCATATGAAACATGTAACTAAAACATTATAATACTTACCAGACAGTGATTACTAGGGAATAACAGGGACGAATTAAGACAAAACAGAAAGAGGTTAGGGAACTCTTCAAGATTACTTTCTTATGGGTCTGATAGTTTTCAAACATCACTAAAAGGATAACAACAGGGTCATTACTTACTAAACTCACTTAGCAAGGTTATTATTTAAACAGAACAAACACAGTTATAATGAAACCTTTGTTGGTTCGAGAAACAGGGTTTGTTATGGTCTCTTGCATTTCTGGCTTAGCATATTGGCACATGGCTAAGAGAAAAGGAAATGGTGGTTTATGGCTTAGCCGTTCTGTGGAAAGAAAAGAGTCAGGTTGAGGCCGGAGGTGAGGGAGAAAGGGGTCAGATAGCCCCTTTTGCTGTTCTGTTGAATGTCTCTAGTGAACCCTTTAAGGCTTGCGGGGTTCAATAAGGCTCGTTGAATACACAATCCTTAAGCGATACATTGTCTGATTGAGTCTCTGCCGGTCCCTACCAAACAACAAACTCTCGGGGAGGAAAACTTCCCTTCTTCTTTGACACCATCTGACCTTCTTTCCATTCTTTGGAGTGAGTCTGGTTGAGTTCACAACGCTGTCGTATAAAAAGCTACTTCACAAACACCAGGGAGAAAGCCTGTGAAGAGATGTAGAGAACAGAACCACAAGCAACAGCAATGATAATTGTGAACCAGATTTATAGGACTTTTAGAAGACAGTATTTTGTATTTGTTGTGGAGCGATAATTGATGTTCAGTTCATCTTGTTTCCTCCTTTGAATCCAACTGGTGACGACACTTTGTGAATGCTGGTGTCTTTCTGCCCATTAAATGCGCTGACTTAAACACACTGAATCTAAAACCAAACTGAAAGGCAGCCCTGAGGAGCTTCAGTAATAACCACAGAACACAGCGCACAGCAACGTTCACACAGATCACAAAGATAATGAGACCACAATGAGAATATCGTATTTGGGTCAAAGTTAGATACCAGAGAACTCACCAGACTGGAAATGCAGAGAACAAACTATCATTGATGCAGGAATGTTGTTGCAGAACCGGTGTTCCGTCGATATGTGCTACCTGTCGAGATGTGCTTCTTAGTGGTGCTGTGCATGTGCATCACCATCAAGCGTGGCCTATTTCCAAGCCCATAAGTCTGTGTACCCTTGCTGTCAGTGGCTAATCATAAGCAATATCCAATACAAATCATCTTAAGTCTATCTGAATACGCTACTTCTGAAATCTTAAATAAAGATGTTATAATATAGTATTTCAACATGCTCCCCATCTCCTTACAGTGCACATGGAGTGAGCAGTGGTGCAATATAAAATGATTCTGTAGTGGGAGCATTATTTGATCAGTTAAAAGGTCTCAGCCTGAAGACCTCAGAGAGCGACCAAAGGTGTGTGCATGAATTAGATCCTGGATGTAACAGGGAGCTTGTCAAGGCTGTGTAATGATTAAAATTTTAAAAAGTCAAACCAATCAGAAGCCAATGAAGGGCCTAGGCACAGGAGTAATGTGGGGGCTCCTGCTGGTCTTAGTCAAAAGTTCAGGTTGCTGTCTCTACAGCTGATGTTGTGCTTTGTTGTCCTCTCAGTCTACCAGGTGGAGGTGGATTCAGAGGTGGAGTCTGTCCTGCTGCCCTACAAAACCACAGTTCACCTGCCTGAAGACGGCACAGTGGAGTGGAGGGACGAAGATTACAGGAAGGTCCACGTATATCAGAACGGCTCTGACCAGCCTGAAGAACAGGACCCGCTTTACAGAGACCGAACAGAGATGAAGAGAAACCTGCAGAGACCTGGAGACCTCAGTCTGACCCTGAAATCCCCCACAAACTACGACAGTGACATCTACACCTGCACCGTCTACAGCAGGAAGAGAAAAATCCTGATGAAGAAACAAGTCCGGCTGGAGGTCAAAGGTCAGTGCTGTGGATACAGGTCAGAGGTCAGAGCTGTAGATACAGGTCAGAGTCTGGATCCTTCCAGCTCCTGGGTCAGGTTCAGGAAAGATTGAGGAACCTAAACCACTATCTGAACTTGAACCAAAGTGTTTTAGTATCTGAAGTAGCAGCAGGTGTGACCTTTGATCTCTGAGTGAAACCTGTGTGTGAACTTCCTGGACTGTGACAAACCTTCTAAACATGTTTGTCAGAAACATTTAGTTGATATTAAAGCTTATATGTTGTAGAAAGCTTTTATATTTATGATCAATATCTGTAAACATCAATCAGAGAGTTCCATCCAGTTTCTGTCTTCCAAAGCCAAACAGTCCATCTAAAAGTGATCCAGAGAGGTTTCTCTCTTCCAGGTCATAGTTTCTTCTCAAAGACTGAAGGAGTCCCAGCTGCAATCATTTCTTCAGTCCGTAGATAAAAGCACCTCACTGCTGAAATCCAAAGATGTGATGTCATTCTGGTAATCAGCTTAAAATCTGACGCTTTGATTCATTAAACATCTTTTTCAACATTTTATTCCAGATGAAGTATTTTTGCTGTTTAACCCATATCTTCTCTCTGAATAAATCAGTGCTACAAATTCTCAGATGTTCGTGTAAAAACCTGACTTCAGTGATCCAGTTTTCACAGTCGGCTCTTTTATGTTGCTTCTTGTCTCCAAACATCCTGTTTCTCCCACAAACACCTCATCTGAAATAATAAAGAGATCAGCTTCAGTTTTTAAAAAGAGGCTCATCTGCTTGAATACAGTGAATTCTTAATGAAGTTTGTTGTGTCCAGCAGCTGCAGGAGAATCCAGCGACTCTTTGATTTAATAGCATCAGGTTTTTCAGACTGGATTCATGTGATGTTCACAGTTTCACACAGACCTTCTGTTCAATGGATCAATAAAGCTGCATTTCCACCACAGCAACTCTACCCCGGAACTAAGAACCTTTGGAGGAACACACTGCGTTTCCACCAGAGGGACCAGGGTCTAAATTTAGTTCTTGGGTCTTTATTTTACCCCCAAAAACGTCCCTGTTCGGATGTAGTACTTTCCAAAAGTACCGTTACTTTGAAGGGGTGGGGTTTACCTTGCAGTGAATTTCTGAATGGCAGGTAGAGGCTACTGGCTTTAACTAGAGAATGTCGGCTGTTTTGCTCCTCTCTTTTCCACCATTGTTTGCAAACCAATAAATCACAATCAACAGTCAGATAGCCACATAAGTCTCACGATGTCTGCCTGAGTACATCAGCATTAAATGTACTGCTCAGAAACAGCAGCCAATGTGCAGCGGTGAGTTTTCAGCGAACAACTGATGGAGTTACACTAAATACTGGGTCCGAATTTGTTGTTTTAAGTTTTCAAAAGTCAGGAAGTTTTTACACAGAGCTGAAGTTGGTCTCCTCTTCTCCAAAACAAACACAACAGCTGATTACAGCAGGTAATAAAGCTAGTTAAACATCAAGTTCCTCCAACGCTCAGGCAGATACTGACATGATGCTGCAGCTGGTCTGCAGCTCTTGTCGACTGAATATGTTAAACATTATAAAGGTATCTATGAAGATTCTCAGTCATCCAGGTCATAGTTATCCAACGAGGGTTAAAATGAAGGGCAACTGGACTTGGTTGAAGATACTGGAAGACGTTTCGTCCCTTATCCAAAGGACTTCTTCAGTTCTGACTGACTGGCAGGGAAACTCAGCTATTTAACCTCAGTGGGGTCGTTGGCCCGGGTCATCGATACCGCTGGTTCATTAGTGTTCCTTGGTGTTGTGACGACAGTCGTTACAGTCGTCGAGACTACCTGTGGCCAAGACTGAACGACCATTATAAAGGTAGTTGAGCTGCTGTTTCAGTGACTGACATGTTTTTATGTAAAACAGGACATGATTCTGTGTAAGAGTTGATGTTTTTCTCCACAAACGAGAGTTAAAACTTCCACCTGACAATACAACTAATGATTGTAGAGACACCAAAGACAACACTGTCTCTGTTAGATGGAACAATGGGACATATTTCAGAGTTCCTGCTGCTGTCTGTACAGCTGATGTTGTGCTTTGTTGTCCTCTCAGTCCACCAGGTGGTGGAGGTGGATTCAGGGGTGGAGTCTGTCCTGCTGCCCTGCAAAACCACAGTTCACCTGCCTGAAGACGGCACAGTGGAGTGGAGGGACGGAGACTACAGGAAGCTCCATGTGTATAAGAACGGCTCTGACCAGCCTGAAGAACAGCACAGTTTTTACAGAGACCGAACAGAGATGAAGAGAAACCTGCTGAGAACTGGAGACCTCAGTCTGACCCTGAAATACCCCACAGATGAAGACAGAGACACCTACACCTGCACCGTCTACAGCAGGAAGAGACACATCCTGATGAAGAAACAAGTAAAGCTCTGGGTCAGAGGTCAGTGCTGTAGATACAGGTTAGAGGTCAGAGCTGTAGATACAGGTCTTTTTCAAGCTATCTGAAACTTGTAGGGGCCCAAACACTAAGCAAATATATATACATTTTTTAAGTATATATTGTCTAAATAAATACTACAAATATATGAAGCACAAGCTACATCTACAGTATAATTTATAACCCACATAACTAAACTAATCTAATCCTACTACCCAGTGGTCCCAAGAAATGTATTACATCAGTCTCTAGTGCATCATTCTTGGTCAAATAGATGAAATACAATTAATGGAGGTGATGGAAAGCTAAGAAATTTGAAGATAGTGGAGGCCCCCCTTACAGCCACTAACAACAGGTCCCTAGCACCCTGAAGGTAAAGGTGGAAATCAGCTAGGCTGTATTAAAATATAAACCTATATTAATCAAATACTTAATAAAAGCATAAAGTGACAGGTTGGCTGAGATATAAATGAGATGTGAATGAGATAAATGAGCCCATAAAACACACACTAGCTGATATGCAGTAAATATAACCAGCAGACACGTTAACCCAGCTCAAGAGGGGCTCACAATCAATGTAGGCTACTAGTGGCAAGTTCATCTCACATGCAGGATGAGCTAGACCATCAGAACAGAACAAGGACAAGAAAACCACCAAGACAGTGACTCCCTACCTGAAACTTAAACTAAACTAAACACAGCTTTGTACAGTTGTTGCATTTATATTATTTTGTACACATGTAGGCTACGTATAAAAGATAATAGAAAACGTGTTCAAATCCCACCAACTACCAGTCGACCCCTACCTGGGTCTCCCCAGCAAAGTTAGCCTCCCTTCGACGTTACATGGGGCTCTCCTCGTAACAGCGTTCACCCACTGCTATGCTGCGGCCAGATGGCGCCCTGACCCGGGCTGTCTTGATGGATAAAGCAATCATTGCAGGCCAGCCATACAGAACGCAACGTGCCAGCTATTCATGCGCAGGAGCACAACACACTTGCTGATCAATCTGCACATCTCTAGCTGTAGAAGGTGACTTACAATCCAACAAGCTACCAAACAAGCTAGGTGATGTTATAACATTGTGGGCTCATGGAGAAATGATCAGTTATCAGAACTTTTTGTCAGGATTAATTTCTTAATGACTCAACATCATCTGTATTAAAGACAAATAAATCAGTTCATCTGATGTCTCAAGTGAAGAAAACAGCCCTGCCAGCCTGCTTAACAACTCCTGAAGGATTGAACTGGTTTTCTGCCACTGGACTGCTGTGAGAGGAAAAGCAGGCAGTGGACCAAACCACTGTGAGACAAGAGAGGGGGGACTCAAAATATTTCTAAACTTAAAACACACTTTTACCACAATACTATCCAAAATATCAGCATCAAAAAATCTCTGAAAACTGAATGGGCAGTCTAATTGCATCACCATCTGGAAGAGCACTGTGCCACATTGGAAGGTCTTTTG
>NC_060161.1:38593883-38610387 GCF_021292245.1 Micropterus dolomieu
GACGGCGGTCTACAACATCGATGTTACGACAACAGATGAGTCTCCAAGAGTTTGTGAGTTCAAACTGCTGAACCAGGGTGAAAAACGTTGAGCTGTTTCATTTGTCAAGCTGTTCATGTGGCTCGTCAGTCCTTGATAACCCGTTGAAGAATGGATCACAGCTTCTATCCTAGCACCAGGTTTAAGTTGTTTTGTGCGCCAGAACATTGTAGGCGTCAGTTTTCAACATATTCGGCTCTCAAAAAACATCTAAGCAGTGTTCATGAGAAGGATCTTTCTCAAAGTGGTGATGCAGCAAACTCAGAGTCATTTCAAGCTCATTTCCACCGTCTCCAAGATTCTACAGACGCTGGTGAAACAAGCGCCACGCTGAGTCCAGAGGCCAGGTGTTTTGAGGACAAGGGATCAGCTCCTAAAGAAAATATTTGCGCTTCAATCCTTGCTGAACTCCGAGGAAGTGGGACAGCAGATAGTTTAGTTTCAGCAGGTGTTAGTGATTTGGAAGAGCTTGCTGCTGGACTGCACTCCCAAGTTAAACATGAAATACTGTCTGCTGTGCCTGAAGATGATCCTCTAAGATCTACTTTAGTAGACACAATAGATCATTTTGAAAATCCATTTGTTGGCTTTAACACTGAAACTAAAAGAAGGAAATATCCCAATGAAAAATGGAGGCTTGTGGAGCCTGTAGAAATAATGTGAGGAGTTCGATTTGATACGAGGAGAAATAAACAAACAGGCGCTGATGATCGAGTCCCAGTCAAAGACACTTGTTTACGTTCCCATTTTGGAAACAATCAAATTTATGTGCCGCAGTTCTGAAATGTGTGAACTGCTTGTGTATCAAAAACAGAGCGACGTGAAGACTTTTGTGATGGGAGTTATTTTAAGAAACACCCATTGTTCTCTAAACAACAGACTTCTTTACAAATTCAGATGCACTATGACGACTTTGAAACTGCTGGGTTCAAAACGTGGCGTTCACCAAACAGGTGCTCTCTGTTTTGTCCTCAGAAATCTGCCACCAAAATTGACCTCTGCTGTGATGAACGTTCATTTGGTTGCACTGTTTCACACTGAAGATGTGAACAAATGTGGCTTTGGTCCCATTCTGCAGCCTCTAATTAATGACATCAAACACTGGAGAGTCGGGGCCTTGATTGGCCCTTCTCCTCTGAAACAGTCCCTGGTACTATACGCCAGATAACTGGGGACAACTCGGCCATGCACGCCATTCTTGGTTTCACAGAGTCTTTCAGTGGACGTTATTTCTGTCGTCTGTGTTTGACTGAAAAAGATGATGCCCAGAATGTTTCCAGTGAGGATGAGCCCGAGATAATCTCGCGTGGTAAAGACATTTTCTCTGCTACCTGGGTTAAAATCAGTGGGACAGAGTCCAGGGCGGGACTTATCGTCTGCACTGAGAGTGACCATGAAAATAAATCAGATTCTTTGAGCCAACAGTGTCATGTACTTCCTAGTGAGCGAGCTTGTGGTCGACCATTTCAGTGAGCGTTTCCATGCCTACCAAGTGATTGAAAGTGATGAGAAAGGTCTTAACAAAGCAGACGGTCTTATAATGTGTGAGCCTTTTCATCTACAAAGTGCTGATGGTGGAGATCACAGCCTCTATATTGGACCTTTATTTTCTATGTAAATGTGCAGAATTGTGCCAACTGGGACTGATGCTGGGAAGTTTTTTTCCTGAATAAAAATGTTTTAATGATTATTAATCCTTGTTGACAGTTGACTGTAAATGTGCTAACCTAAAGTTCAGAGATTTACTGCGTGCTGGTGTTTCTGCTGTTCTGGAGCCTTTTTTTACACATTTTGTAAGTCAAAGGGAATAATAACACAGTTTAGTGTCACAAATACACTTTCATGTGTCACAAAACAACACTGTGAGTGTCAGAAATGTAACACTATAAAAGAGTTCAAATATTAACACTGTCCAAAGTGTAACTTTAACACCGAGCTGGTGAGAATTATAGAAACACTGGGACAGTGTTCATTTGAACTCTATGCAGGCTGAATTTCCACTTGCGCTTTTGCTGTGCAGAGCCTGTTCTGGTCCTTCTTCTGAAAACAACAAGAGATGCATCAGGTGTTGTGAGGAGACGAGTTATGGATCATTTTGTGAAGCATGAATATTCTCTGAGGAGGAAAACTGTAAATACAACCTCCAATGTATAGAAAGCGTTTCTCCACTCAGCATCATGAAAACGGATCTAAAGCTGTGAGACTGATGGATTCAGCAGGGAGAAACACTTTGGTTACAGCGCCCCCATGTGGCAGAGTGGGGCCATATTTTCTCCATGTGTGATGACTGAGGAGAGAGTGAAGTCTGATGTGTCTAAGATTTATCACTCCATGGTAAATGAGGAGACGTCAACAACAACAAGTCAAACAGAACAACAACAGGAGTTTGGTCCTTCAGCTTTAAACCTGTGCTTTTATTTCATCTTCCCGTCGACCGGGACGCTTTTGTCCGCTCTGCTTTGACTGGTTATAAAACAGGAAGTATAAATTAACAACTTCATTCCAGCTCATCAGCACAAGTTTTACTCTTCTTTTTGGTCAGCAGAGCTCATTTACATGAAACTCCAGCTGGTGTTCAGCAGAATCAGCAGAGTGAGGAGTTCTTCTGGATCATCACAGACTGGGGAACACAGGGGCCGAGGAAGCGAGGCGAGGCGGGGGAACAGGGAGGACGCCGTGAGGGAAGTCCGAAGAGGAGTGGGCCAGTGGATGAGCCCAGCCGAACGGAGGACGAGGGTGAGTGTACCTGGGAGACAGAGAGACATGGTTAGGGAAGACAACGACAAGGCACAGGGTAAGTGTGAAAAAACAAGAAACTTGAAAGCCTGATGGATGGCACCGGGTATGGCGCAACGACGATCAAGCGAGGATGGTGTGGAGAACCGGGGTTGAAATACAGGCTGGGATGAGGTTGATTACTGGCAGGTGTGGCAGGCTGACGAGGTGGCTGATGAGATGCAGGTGCAGGTAGTTGGCTGGGCTCAGGAGCAGAGGGAGAGAGAGAGAGAGAGAGCACACAGGGGAGAAAACACAGGGAGGCAGGCAGAGAACAGGAAACCAAGGAAAAAAGCAGAAAAACTGATAAAAAGTAGAAAAAAACAGGACACTCACCGTCAGCCGGGCTGCCACCACAACAGTCCTGCTGTTCTGGTTTTCTGTTGGCTTCTGGCACACAGCCACACACTGTTAGAGAACCTGTTGGTTTTATTGTCTTTATTAATCACAAACACACAGTGAGAAAAGTCCCCTGAGGGCCCCTCACTTTCCCTTTGGGGACAGGAGTCATTACATGTCATCAGCTGCACGTCTTTAGGATATGTTTAGTAAGAGAACATGTTGTAGTGTGAACAGGAAGTCCAACCTTTGATGGTAACATAATAGTGCTCAGCAGAGACTGCAGACTCTGGCATCATGGCCTTCTTCAGGCTGTCCTTGGATTGGACACATTACTGTCACCAGGTAAGGACAGGTAATTACTCCTGTTCATCCTGATCTGTCCTATCAGTGATCAGGGATCAGTGAGCAGCATGTTGTTAGTGTTCCTGTTGTCACATCCCGGCTCACAGAACGTGACAGACAGGGGGAGACCGAGCAGGTTAAAGTGCCACAAAATAAGGTTTATTAAAGAAACTAGAAACAACATGACTAGTTACAGAAGATGAAACGTGATAATCAGCAGCATCAGTGGTGAGTGGAACGCACGGATGAGTGAGAAATGTATGAATGAAGGTTGACGGCAAACAAACCCAAACCAGGAGACGTGGAGCCTCGGAGAGAGAGACAGACAGTGAGACGGGGTGAAATCCAGGCTGAGGCCTACACAGGTGTCAGCCCGTTACTTAGCGAGCCCTCCCAAACTGCCAGCTCCTGCAGGAAGTAACCAATGAAGCTGCAGCAGGCAGAAAGGGAGGGGTCCTAACACTGTTGATCATCCGGCAGCCTACGTTGGACATTTAGTTTAAGCACAGGTCCAAAGCTTCTCCACAGAGCCAGAGAAAGAGTCCGGCTGCAGCGTGACTTTATGAAGGGCTCAGTATGACTCAGCTTTATTAGGTTTGCTTTAGATTTCACGTCTGTAATGATGAACCTCCCAAAAACAGCTGAGAACGACTAGTCGCAGATACTAACCTTCTCCTGTTAAAGAAAGACCTGATCCACAACAAAACCACGTCTCTGCTCTGATGGACAAGAGGAACTGGCAGAAGTGTGTTTCATGTCATCTGTTAATATTGATTATTGTCAAATTATTCTAAATAATGCAGTTTCATGTGATCTGATTTGAAGCGACATCATGAGGAAGAAGAAATGCAGTTTAAATCCTTTTTATTTCTTTATTGTTTCATTATTGTACTGATGAAAAGTTGGACTGACTTCAGTGTTTAATGACATAAATCTCTGTCAGCTGTTTGTGTCTCTGACATTAAAATGTTTTCTTGAACAGAAAAAGCTTGTGTTTCCTGACGGCTTCAGTCATTTAGAGATTGATAAAGAAGTTTAGTTCTTGTGCAGATAATCAACAGGACTGAAGGTTCAGCTTTCTGTCTGTCAGTCTGAGACAGAAACTGGACCAACAGCTCTGACAAACATGAGGAAGCTGAAGCTCCTCCTCTTTCCTCAGAAGAGATCTGTGGTGATCTGGACTCATTCCAGAGAGCTGCTTTAACAAAGTCTGAACCTGAACTCTGAGCTGACAAACTCACAGTTTCACTTCACAACAGCTGATCACAATCACTTCATCCACTCTGAGGATTAAAGTGAAAAACCATCATCAGTGGACGGAGAGACAGAGTCTGGCCCAGCTGCCTTCTGTCTCCTGAACAGTCTGTGAACGTCCCCCTCCAGGACGGACAGAGGTGTCCAGGTGGTGGGTGAGGAGGAGGGGCCTAACAGCAGCATGCTAGCTGCTAGCAGGTGTGTTAGCAGTTAGCTCAGCAGCCACACCTGTCTGTCACAATAATGTTTGTGTGAAAGCTGCTCAGCCTGTTTCTTCACATTCCAACAGCTGCTTCAGTGGAAACAGTTTAAAGTGAAACTCCAGTTTTCTCCTCACAGAGTCATTATCAGGAGGAGGAAAGGGACAGCTGGCTGTGAACTGATGTCCTCACTGTGTTTCTGAAGACTTCCTTTAGTGAGAAGCAGATTAACTTTGTGCTTGTTGGAGTTTCTACAGGAAGATGAAGATGTTTGTGGTGTTTGTGATCCTCGTGCACGGTAAGATAACCTTCCTCCATCTGATCTGATCATCACCTTTTAATCTGGGTTTCTGTCGCCTTAACTTGGGCTGTTACAATAACCGGAATGTTCATACTGTCTTGATTTACACCTCAGTGGTGGTTAAATTAATTAATTAGTGCTTCAAAAATTCCACAAGAGTAACAAGAATGCTGTAGGTCAATAAGATGATTCACAGGACGCTGATCACAATCTGTCTGTCTGTCTGTCTGTCTGGTTCCTTCTCTCCTTCCTTGGTTCTCAGGTTGTTTGAAGGTGAAATGTTCTGTATGTGTGTGAGAGTGCTGGTGTGTGTTACAGTATGTGTGTTTCATGTGATCTTTTAATGTTGATTATTGTGAAATTATTGTAAATAATGCAGTTTCATGTGATCTGATTTGAAGCGACATCATGAGGAAGAAGAAATGCAGTTTAAATCCTTTTTATTTCTTTATTGTTTCATTATTGTACTGATGAAAAGTTGGACTGACTTCAGTGTTTAATGACATAAATCTCTGTCAGCTGTTTGTGTCTCTGACATTAAAATGTTTTCTAGAAATGAATGAAAGTGAACATTTAGAGATTGATAAAGAAGTTTAGTTCTTGTGCAGATAATCAACAGGACTGAAGGTTCAGCTTTCTGTCTGTCAGTCTGAGACAGAAACTGGACCAACAGCTCTGACAAACATGAGGAAGCTGAAGCTCCTCCTCTTTCCTCAGAAGAGATCTGTGGTGATCTGGACTCATTCCAGAGAGCTGCTTTAACAAAGACAATCATGCCACACACACGCACACACACACACACACACACACACACACACACACACACACACACACACACACACACACACACACACACACACACACACACACACACACACAATGAGATAGATTTAAAGGCAAATACAATAAAGATATGAAGATGAACAGCCACTATCTGCATAAAACTCAAATTTGCAATGAGGAAACACTAGAGGCAGAGTAAGGTACTCAAAGAAAAATAAAATAAACATAAAGATAAATAATAACAATACAGTAATACAAATAAAATACTATAATAAGGAATAATAAAAAATGAGAAAAGGAGAATAAAAAACAATAAAACAATGTTTCAGTAAAAAGACACTGTATACACTCACCAGCCACTTTAATTGCTTGTTAACACATATCGCTAATCATTAATGCATTTAGGCATTCAGACATGGTCAAGACAACTTGCTGAAGTTCAAACAGAGCATCAGAATGGGGAAGAAAGGGGTTTTAAGTGACTTTGAATGTGGCATGGTTGTTCAGTCTGATGCCAGACTATGGAAGATTTTATTGGACTTTAATATTTGTAACCCACAGAAAACAATCCACAAATGTGTACTATGATGTGCAAATATTTCTCTATCTACAAATATGTATTTTTACATTTGTGATGTGTAAAATAATTTCCACAAAAATACAGTGACTTCTACACAAAAAACAGATTTTGATCATTTGCAGTTTGCTTTCTGTCAATTTGTGGGTCATGTTACATTTGTAACTTCCTTTTTAAGCATTTGTGGAATTTTGTCCAATGTATACGGAGATCTTTAAAAACAAATTAGGGCAGGGCACATTAATGCGTTATTATCGCATTAATGCATTAACGTGACAATTACTTTAGTGCACGTTAACGCAGTTTTTATTTTATTATTATTATTATTTTGAAAGTCTATTGCTCACTGGCTCTGAATACACATGCAGTCAAATGGGTCACAGGAGGGGTGCACTGAAAAAAATGTTATGTTGACTTTACTTAATTTTATTATGTCAAGTGTTTGCACGAAATAAATTTATCTAATTCAAGATATATTTTTTAAGTTGAGTGTACTTATATTTTATAAGTTGAATGTACGTATATTTTGTAAATTGGTTGTACTTATATTTTATAAGTTGAGTGTATACATTTTTTCAATTATATTTATCAATTAGGTGTCTAAAATCAAGCACCTAGGCATGCAGACCGCTTCTACAAACATTTGTGTAAGAATAGGTCGCTCCCTGAAGCTCAATGAATTCAAGTGTGGTACCGTGATAGGTTGCCACCTGTGCAATAAGTCCATTCATGAAATTTCCTCATTATTATATTTTCCACGGTCAGCTGTATTGTAACAAAGTGAAAGTGATTGGGAACAACAGAAACTCGGCCACGAAGTGGTCGGCCACATAAAATCACAGAGTGGGGTCAGTGGATGTTGAGGCGCATAGTGTGCAGAAGTAGGCTACAGTCAAAAGCTACAGACCTCCAAACTTCATGTGGCCTTTGTGGGGGATTATGGTATGGTTGTTTCTCAGTGGTTGGGTTAGGCCCCTTAGTTCCAGTGAAATAAACTGTTAATGCTTCAACATACCAAGACATTTTAGACAATTTCATGCTCCCAACTTTGTGGAAACAGTTGGGGATGGCCCCTTCCTATTCCAACATGACTGCACACCAGTGCACAAAGCAAGGTCCATAAAGACAGGGATGAGCGAGTTTGGTATGGAGAATTTGACTGGCCTGCACAAAGTCCTGACCTCAACCCGATAGAACACCTTTGGGATGAATAAGAGCGTAGACTGCAAGCCAGGCCTTCTTATCCAACATCATGCACTTCTAGAAGTATAGTCAAAAATTCTTGTTGACAGCCTTCCCAGAAGAGTTAAAGCTGTTATAGCTGCAAAGGTTGGGACAACTCGTTATTAAACCCTACGGATTAAGAATGGGATGTCATTAACCTTCATGTTCATGTAAAGGCAGGCAACACAAAAACTTTTGGCAATATAGTGTATATAGCAATTTTAATTTTCTATAAAATGGCGTCAGCTAATATGGAGGACTGATCCTGACAAATTCAGAAATAAATACAGAAATATATAAATGCTCAATGAATAAATAAGCATCTAATGAAATGCACAAAAAAATAAATAAATTAAATTTAGGCAGTAATTAAATTTTACCAGGAGACAATTATCTTAGCTTAGCTTCTTTATTTATTCACCTTTGTAATAATTACCTTATTTATTTATTGTCCGTTATAATCTTCAACTTTATTTATTAATGACTTATTTTTTAAATGTATTTATTTATGTGTGTGTTTTAATATTTTTGTAAAAGAAGCTAATTAAAATGGATATATACGTTCATGTCGCCTTGTATAATTTAATTACTGCCTACATTTATTTATGTACTTTATTTTTTGTGCATTTAATCAGATGTTGAATTTGTCAGGATCAGTCCTCCATAAGCTGAATGACTAATCATCAAAATACAAGAGTGTGTTCGTGTGAGTTTGTAGAAATTGGTAAAACAGAAAAACGAGTGACCTCTGACATGTTTCGCAATTGTAAATTGCTTTGAATAAAGAAAATGAATAAATGTGAATGTGATCAGTTTACCCCCATTGGGTAAGACATGAAATAAGGCTGCTGTGACTGAACCTCTCTGTCTGTTTGACCTCACAGTTTCCCAGCATGCCTCAGCTGTGGAGCTGTATGAGGGGGAGGAGTTTGTCCTTCTTCCCTGTGGGTATCAGACTTTTGAGATGGACCAGCCCATAGTGGTGTGGAGCCGCTACGATCTCAATCCACCAACCGTCCACCAGCGTCAGCAGGAAGGTGATGAACTTTCATACCAAAACAAGCTTTACAGCGGCCGAACATCCATGATGACTGACGCTCTGGAAACTGGAGACCTCAGCCTCACTCTGACAAAACTGCAGCTCTCTGACAGCGGCAGCTACACCTGCACCGTCAGAGAGTTAGGAGGACAAAAGAGACAACGGAGAGTGAGAAACATACAGTTGAAGGTCAAAGGTCAGCAACACATTAACACCTGCTGTAGATATAGGTCAGAGGTCAGTCATGCTGTGATTGAACCTCTCTGTCTGTTTGACCTCACAGCTTCCCAGGATCCCTCAGCTGTGGAGCTGTATGAAGGGGAGGAGTTTGTCCTGCTGCCCTGTCAGTTTCCCCCATTGGACCTAGACCACCCCACAGTGGTGTGGATCCGCTATGATCTCAATCCTCCAACCGTCCACCAGCGTCAGCAGGAAGGTGATGAACTTAAAGACCAAAACCAGCTTTACAGCGGCCGAACATCCATGATGACTGACGCTCTGGAAACTGGAGACCTCAGCCTTAACCTGACAAAACTCCAGCTCTCTGACAGCGGCAGCTACACCTGCACCGTCAGAGTATTAAGAGGAGAACGGAGAGTGACAGAGATCCAGCTGAAGGTCAAAGGTCAGTAACAAACCCTAACACCTACTGTAGATACAGGTCAGAGGTCAGAGGTCATGTTCTTTATGTTTCTGGTTCCCACAGAACGATTTCCACCCTGGGCCAAAGTTCTCCTGGTTCTCCTGGTTGTTGGTCTTGCTGCTGGGGGTCTTCTGGTACATTTCCGGCAGTATTTCATGTCAGGTATGTCACTACTGCTACACTTCCAGCATATGAAGGTGTTATTGAGACAGAACAGCTGAACACCTGTGACAGTGGAACCTGTAGATGTAGAAAATAGTCCCACATGTGTTTCAGTGATACTGAAGTCAGACAAAAACATTTCATGAGCACTAGAAGTTTTTCTCTCTGCCACAAACACAACAGGTACTCTTCTCAAGTTCTTCACGGCAGCTGCTTAAATCCTATTCCATGAATCAGAAATGAAGAAACTCACATGCTCACATTTCTGCTACAGCTGCTGCAGTGAATATTAGAGATGGCCTGAATGTCATTTTTTTGAGCTTCAAAGCTTTGATAGTAATTAACAGTGAAAAGTCAAAGCTTCACCATAGCTGAGAGTCCAGAGTGAGAGAGTCTGATCCGAGCACGTCCAGAGCAGAATCTGGGAATAGTTTAGCCGGCGGGGATCCAGGTGGAGAGTAGACGGGATGAACAGAATTTCCCGTTAGCTGAATTTAAATCTAACACCCTATTATGCAAACTCACTTTTATTTTTATTAAAGCCTACTAAATGCTCTTCTTATATAATCGGCCTAATATATTATTAACATTATTTAAATGTGTTCATCATGTTGTTGTTTGTTTGTTTCCAGCCTACAGTATACTGATTAATTTTAAAATGTAGGAAATTGGACTGTTTTGATTTGTAATAAAATTAATCAATTGTAAAAATAATAAACGCCATAACTTCCACACCACTGCTGTCATCACTCAGTTTAAAGTGCTCTCACAGCTGAGGGCTACATTTTGTTTTCCCTTTGTTGTAAACTGGAGTGTTACGTTCACTGCTGTGTCTTGGAAAAAATGTGCACAAATCAGTGTGTGAGTTCATGCAATGAGAGCTGCACACCTGGAGAATATTTGTTTTTGGATATTTTTCTAGCACAAACACAAGTCAGTATCTACAACTGCTTGAATCTGCTGCTGCGAGTCTGTAGAGCCATATTATGTAGTTTAGATGAAACCACGGCCACTTCATATCTTTAACTCTGGGTCGGTTGCCATGGTAACTGTGACCCTGAAGACATCAGAGAGCGACCAAAGGTATGTGCATGAATTAGATCCTGGATGTAACATGGAGCTTGTCAAGGCTGTGTAATGATTAAAATTTTAAAAAGTCAAACCAATCAGAAGCCAATGAAGGGCCTAGGCACAGGAGTAATGTGGGGGATCCTGCTGGTCTTAGTCAAAAGTTCTGGCTGCTGTCTCTACAGCTGATGTGTTTTGTTGTCCTCTTAGTCTACCAGGTGGAGGTGGATTCAGGGGTGGAGTCTGTCCTGCTGCCCTGCAAAACCACAGTTCACCTGCCTGAAGACGTCACAGTGGAGTGGAGGGACGAAGATTACAGGAAGGTCCACGTATATAAGAACGGCTCTGACCAGCCTGAAGAACAGGACATTCGTTACAGAGACCGAACAGAGATGAAGAGAAACCTGCAGAGACCTGGAGACCTCAGTCTGACCCTGAAACATCCCACAGACAGTGACATCTACACCTGCACCATCTACAGCAGGAAGAGAAAAATCCTGATGAAGAAACAAGTGAAGCTTGAGGTCAAAGGTCAGTGCTGTAGATACAGGTCAGAGCTGTAGATACAGGTCAGAGCTGTAGATACAGGTCAGAGCTGTGGATACAGGTCAAAGGTCAGTGCTGTAGATACAGGTCAGAGCTGTAGATACAGGTCAGAGCTGTGGATACAGGTCTGAGGTCAAATGTCAGTGCTGTGGATACAGGTCAGAGGTCAGAGCTGTAGCTACTGGTCAGAGGTCAGAGCTGTGGATACAGGTCAGAGTCTGGATCCTTCCAGCTCCTGGTTCAGGTTCAGGAAAGATTGAGGAACCTAAACCACTATCTGAACTTGAACCAAAGTGTTTTAGTATCTGAAGTAGCAGCAGGTGGGACTCAGGACCTCTAAGTGAAACATGCATGTGAACTTCCTGGACTGTGACAAACGCTGCCAGTGAACAGAATCCAGGCAGAAAGGATTTTTCTTTCTAAACATGTTTGTCAGAAACATTTAGTTGATATTAAAGCTTATTTGTAAGAGAAAGCCTTTATATTTATGATCAATATCTGTAAACATCAATCAGAGAGTTCCATCCAGTTTCTGTCTTCCAAAGCCAAACAGTCCATCTAAAAGTGATCCAGAGAGGTTTCTCTCTTCCAGGTCATAGTTTCTTCTCAAAGACTGAAGGAGTCCCAGCTGCAATCATTTCTTCAGTCCGTAGATAAAAGCACCTCACTGCTGAAATCCAAAGATGTGATGTCATTCTGGTAATCAGCTTAAAATCTGACGCTTTGATTCATTAAACATCTTTTTCAACATTTTATTCCAGATGAAGTATTTGTTGCCTAAATCTTCTCTCTGAATAAATCAGTGCTACAAATTCTCAGATGTTCGTGTAAAAACCTGACTTAAGTGATCCAGTTTTCACAGTCGGCTCTTTTATGTTGCTTCTTGTCTCCAAACATCCCGTTTCTCCCACAAACACTTCATCTGAAATAATAAAGAGATCAGCTTCAGTTTTTAAAAAGAGGCTCATCTGCTTGAATACAGTGAATTCTTAATGAAGTTTGTTGTGTCCAGCAGCTGCAGGAGAATCCAGCGACTCTTTGATTTAATAGCATCAGGTTTTTCAGACTGGATTCATGTGATGTTCACAGTTTCACTGTTCTGTTCAATGGATCAATAAAGCTGCATTTCCACCACAGCAACTCTACCCCGGAACTAAGAACCTTTGGAGGAACACACTGCGTTTCCACCAGAGGGACCAGGGTCTAAATTTAGTTCTCTTTAGGTCTTTATTTTACCCCCAAAAACGTCCCTGTTCGGATGTAGTACTTTCCAAAAGTACCATTACTTTGGGTGGGGGGGTTTACCTTGCAGTGAATTTCTGAATGGCAGGTAGAGGCTACTGGCTTTAACTAGAGAATGTCGGCTGTTTTGCTCCTCTCTTTTCCACCATTGTTTGCAAACCAATAAATCACAATCAACAGTCAGATAGCCACATAAGTCTCACGATGTCTGCCTGAGTACATCAGCATTAAATGTACTGCTCAGAAACAGCAGCCAATGTGCAGCGGTGAGTTTTCAGCGAACAACTGATGGAATTACACTAAATACTGGGTCCGAATTTCTTGTTTTAAGTTTTCAAAAGTCAGGAAGTTTTTACACAGAGCTGAAGTTGGTCTCCTCTTCTCCAAAACAAACACAACAGCTGATTACAGCAGGTAATAAAGCTAGTTAAACATCAAGTTCCTCCAACGCTCAGGCAGATACTGACATGATGCTGCAGCTGGTCTGCAGCTCTTGTCGACTGGATATGTTAAACATTATAAAGGTAGCTGAGCTGCTGTTTCAGTGACTGACATGTTTTAAAACTTCCACCTGACAATACAACTAATGATCGTAGAGACACCAAAGACAACACTGTCTCTGTTAGATGGAACAATGGGACATATTTCAGAGTTCCTGCTGCTGTCTGTACAGCTGATGTTGTGCTTTGTTGTCCTCTCAGTCCACCAGGTGGTGGAGGTTGATTCAGGGGTGAAGTCTGTGGAGTCTGTCCAGCTGCCCTGCAAAACCACAGTTCACCTGCCTGAAGACGTCACAGTGGAGTGGACAGAAGGAAACAACAGGAAGGTCCACGTGTATCAGAACGTCTCTGACCAGCCTAAAAAACAGCATGAATATTACAGAGGCCGAACAGAGATGAAGAGAAACCTGCTGAGAACTGGAGACCTCAGTCTGACCCTGAAATACCCCACAGACAAAGACAGTAACACCTACACCTGCACCGTCTACAGCAGGAGGGGAGACATTCTGATGAAGAAACAAGTGACGCTCAAGGTCAAAGGTCAGTGTTGTAGATACAGGTCTTTTTCAAGCTATCTGAAACTTGTAGGGGCCCAAACACTAAGCAAATATATATACCTTTTTGAAGTATATATTGTTAAAATAAATACTACAAATATATGAAGCAGATGATACATCTACAGTATAATTTATAACCCACATAGAGAAAATCCTAAGAGCTAAACTAATCTAATCCTACTACCCAGTGGTCCCAAGAAATGTGTTACATCAGTCTCTAGTGCATCATTCTTGGTTAAATAGATGAAATACAATTAATGGAGGTGATGGAAAGCTAAGAAATTTGAAGATAGTGGAGGCCCCCCTTACAGCCACTAACAACAGGTCCCTAGCACCCTGAAGGTAAAGGTGGAAATCAGCTAGGCTGTATTAAAATATAAACCTATATTAATCAAATGCTTAATAAAAGCATAAAGAGACAGGTTGGCTGAGATATAAATGAGATGTGAATGAGATAAATGAGCCCATAAAACACACACTAGCTGATATGCAGTAAATATCACCAGCAGACACGTTAACCCAGCTCAAGAGGGGCTCACAATCAATGTAGGCTACTAGTGGCAAGTTCATCTCACATGCAGGATGAGCTAGACCATCAGAACAGAACAAGGACAAGAAAACCACCAAGACAGTGACTCCCTACCTGAAACCCAAACTAAACTAAACACAGCTTTGTACAGTTGTTGCATTTATATTATTTTGTACACATGTAGGCTATGTATAAAAGATAACAGAAAACGTGTTCAAATCCCACCAACTACCAGCCGACCCCTACCTGGGTCTCCCCAGCAAAGTTAGCCTCCCTTCGACGTTAGCTGTAGAAGGTGACTTACAATCCAACAAGCTACCAAACAAGCTAGGTGATGTTATAACATTGTGGGCTCATGGAGAAATGATCAGTTATCAGAACTTTTTGTCAGGATTAATTTCTTAATGACTCAACATCATCTGTATTAAAGACAAATAAATCAGTTCATCTGATGTCTCAAGTGAAGAAAACAGCCCTGCCAGCCTGCTTAACAACTCCTGAAGGATTGAACTGGTTTTCTGCCACTGGACTGCTGTGAGAGGAAAAGCAGGCAGTGGACCAAACCACTGTGAGACAAGAGAGGGGGGACTCAAAATATTTCTAAACTTAAAACACACTTTTACCACAATACTATCCAAAATATCAGCATCAAAAAATCTCTGAAAACTGAATGGGCAGTCTAATTGCATCACCATCTGGAAGAGCACTGTGCCACATTGGAAGGTCTTTTGCAGACTTCTGTTGGTTCACTGTCTTCCATGCTACCTTTTTCTTTTTGTAGCAGCAGCTGATTTCCCTCTTGCAGTAGTAGTACTGGTGCTAGAAAGTGCATCATGATTTCCATCAGAGTCTTCATAACTGCTTCTCCTGTTGTGAGCACTATCACCATCGCTGCTTTCATCACCTGGTGTAGGAATGTAGTCTTCATCACTTTTCCCACTGAGAAAGCTGTTATCACTTTCGACTGGTGGAACCCTGGTTTCAAGTCCAGCCAATCGCTTCCCATAGAGCATCCATATGTTCATCATTTTGTTCTGTGGGCAGAAATTGCATTTATATTCCAACATGCTATTTTTGTAATTATTATAGATATTAACTAAACTAAAGAAAATGCATGCGAGTGCTGAAATCCATTAACTACTGCATTATTTATACATAGCCATTATAGCTGAATGTAGGCATTTATGGCTGAAAGTCGCGAATTTGCAACAAACAGAAATCTTCAAATAAAGTAAAAAATATTAAGAAAACAATAAGGTGGTACATATTTTTATCTTAGCACAACTTACCTCATATTGGGCAATTTCTCCAAATTTGAAGCCTCAAAACGCACATGTTGCTAACCACAGTGTTTGCTTTCATGAACCGGATGTAGTTACAACTCCGACCGGTCCTATGAGAAACCAGTGCATAAAAAAGGTTCCTAGGTACGTATCGAATATGCACAAACAGGCATTAGCGGAACACATACACTATCTCGTCTGCAGTCTGAATAGAAACGGTGTGTTAAGGGGTTAATACACAAGTGTTCATATTAGCAACATGCTACAGGTGGTGAATAATAGGCCTTATCATACAGCTGCATCTGTATCAAGGGAAGCCACCTTAAAATTTTATAATGATACATAGGGACCTAGGTTACCCACAGCAGTGAGGGCCAACGCCAGGCTGACAAAATAACATCAGCTAGTCAGCCATTAGGACAGTTAGCCGAAGCTGCAGCTGCATCAGTAAACTATGCTAGCTACATAAACAATGTCAAATAGCTTCTGCTGCGCTGTTGGACTCTGAGCGATCAGCAGCAGCAGGTGACAGTCTCACTTTATGATAGCGGTATGATTATAATATTATCATTAACCTTAACTGGAGCGTAACCCAGTATAAACAGTAGAGTCTAAAAGAGTTCATTAGAAGTTCATCTGAGATTAAAAGTCATTTCATGTTGATGAACAAGGTAAAAACATGGAGATGTATTTTATTAAAAACTGTTATATGTTGTATGATAAATAACTCTAACACGATAATGTTGAGTTAAAAACAGCATTTTTATGTTCAACTGGTAAAACTGTGCTAATTGAGCTGGAGTCTAATAGTGGGCTGTCATTGGTTGGAGGAGTGCATGATGGGAAATCAAGGTCAGGAAAGGAGGAGAGCGGCAGAAGGAGGATGGCGTCTTTGAGCCCGGGAGTGGAAATGTTTGAAAATGTTGAGAGTATGGCGAGTGAACGGGATGGTGAGCGAGGAGAACGGCAGGAGGTAACATGGAAGAGACCAAGAAGGAAGAACTCTGTGTCCAGTCACAGTGAGTCGGAACAACAGAACCAACTGAAAAAAGAGAGGAAAACAAACGGGACGGGAGAGAGGAAAGTGGAGATGGAGTT
>NC_060161.1:38610487-38615747 GCF_021292245.1 Micropterus dolomieu
AACTAAACTTCATCTTCTGCCTGAAATCAAGGAGCCGTGTTTCTAAACGGCCTTAGCGACAGTAACTAAGGGGCGGGGCGAGACGCCGTGACATCGCGAGAACACTCCGCGGGATCCCGCAGCGCTCCTGTATCTCAGCCTGAAGAGCTCCGAGACCAGAATCCAGACTCGGTCCAGGACAACACGGTCCACCAGTCACAGCGGAGACCTGCAGGACGATGGAGAACCAGAACCCGGACCACAGGAGCCAAACAGCAGCCTCGTGCTCTGATAGCGCCGATGTTCAGGTCAGTGTTCATGACTTCATCACGAGACTAAAGACACGAGGAAGAGTCTCGAGGGTCCGTGTATCATCCGTTCATTCTGTTGTTAGAGATCAGAGTCTGAAAACCCGCTCCAGGGTTTGTGTTGACGTGGTTTGATTTCCAAAGTGTCTCCGTGATTCCTGTTTTCATCTTGAAGAGAGGAAGCTGAAAGAAAAACTCACGAGCGTTTCTCTTTTCTTTATCTGTGACTGTCGGCATTTTCCCGCGTGGCGCATGCGCGGTGCTGCACGTTTCATGGCGGAGCGCGCAGAACAATCGATGATCCGTCTGATTGATCTGTGAGGAGGATTTCATGTTAACTTCACTGCTGCTTGTTTTGAGATAGACTGCTTGAATCGTAGTAATAGTCCTAAATGTGTCTAGTGAGTATACATAAGCACCACTGCACTCACTAATACATACAGTATGCATGTACATGTTGTGTTATCAACACTGCAAAGACTTGAACAGCCAGCGAAAGTTACAGGTGGGAAAGGGCGTCACTTTGTGTTGACAAGTAGCGGGGACACTTTAGGGCTCAGATTAGATGCGACAATCCAGAATATTGGGGTCAGCAGCTAGACTAGAAGATATTTTGATGCTATTTAAATAATAGCAAAATAAATGATTGGGGGGTCTCGAGGTCGTCCCCCAGAAGATTTTGAGCATTAAACACTTAATTTCCTGCATTCTGGAGACATTTCTGAACCAATTTATGGTGGAAATGTCTTTATATATATATATAAAGGGGAACACAAAATTCAGGTGGCAGGTGACAATTCAGAATGGAATAATAATGCAGTATTCAGTAAATTGTTTTTTTAGCTTATGTAATTTTTTGGGATAATGCAGATCTGTTTTTCTGTATTTACTTTACATTGCATGGTTTTGTTTTTGTTTTTTTATTGTGCCAAAAAAAACATTGTCATTTTACTCACATTTGTTATTTAACATTTCTTGTTACAAGCTAATAACATTTGGGAGAAAAAAACGGAAAATGTTTTGGGGACAGCCCCAGTGTAAATGAGACCTATGCAGGTGGGGGGAATAGACTGATTTTCTAATGTTTAGTGTTACTCACCATCTAACTCAGCTCCATTTCGGAGCTTCATGTTTTCTGCAGTGGTGCCTTGCCCCTGAAATGATGTGTCATATTGATGTTGGATGATGGTGTCTGTGTAAAAGAAAGGTGTTTGTGTGTGCACGCGTGTGTCCAACTTCATCTTCAAAGTCTTTTCTCTTTGAAGGCCACACTCTGCATTATGAACTAATTCAGGAATGAAAACAATGAGCAGCAAGAACCAAAACAAAATTGCGACATTGTTTTTGTTCAGGTTGTTTATGCAGGTGCACTGCAGCCATGGAAGCCATGTTGGTCAATCAGAGCCTAATAATATTGTAAACAAAGCAGACAGTGGCCCACAATCTGACATCAAACACAGCAGATAATGGTGCACGCACTTTTACGTCGTGAGGCAAAATCTCTGGTTTTACTGTCAACAAAACAACACTGCAACCAGCATTTCTTAAAATCTTCTCCCTGGCAGGGGTTTTCAAAAATGTTTGGATTTCAGTGACCTGATACTACGTTTCCATGTGTACGGTAATTCTTCGTGGCATATTTTCAACAAGGTGTTGGACACATTCCTATGAGACTTTAGTCCGTATTGACATGATAGCATCATGTAGTAGTTGCTGCAGATTTGTCAGCTGCACATTCATGATGTGAATCTCCCCTTCCACCACATCCCAAAGGTGCTCTATTGGATTGAGATCTGATTCACAACATGGCATCATCATTGTCTTAAAGCTCTGAGACTGTTTTGAAGCAAGTGAGGCAAATATATTGGGAGTAGTACATAACCGTGTAAAATGTAATACTTCCTGTTGCCAGTGGGTGGTGCTATTGCATTGTTTGTTAGCACAAGGATGTGTTCGGGGTGGGACTTTAACCCTACATGTAAAGTTTGGTGAGTGTGTATACTGAAGTTAGGGATGGTTAATTTTTATTGATATTGATTCCCTTATTGAGACTGTTTTACGATTCTTTACTATTATTTAGTGATGGTTATTTGGTAAGACCAGACCCAACAGGCCTGAGGTAGACCTGCACGGTCTGAGGAAAATATTCAGTGTGCGATATATTGAGATGACACATCACTTGTGATAAATAAACATATATTGAAGTGTAGAAATTAACTGCCTGGTTGTTTTTATTTAATATTTTAAATACAGCTAAATGTTTGTAGAGCAGCAACATTAATGTTTATAACAGCAAAGTAACTCAATAACTTGATCTGACATCACAAGTAGTGAGTGATGTTTAGAAAGAATAACATCAGTCCCTCCTCGTCTCTCGCTGGCTGCAGGTAACGTTACCAGGAAGAAGGAGGAGCGGCTGGTTTGTCTCAGCCAGCAGCTGAGTTTTTAAGACAACAGACCTGTCTGTGCTCCAGACAGACAGCTTTCTATTTAGCTTGTTTTTAACATTTGGCTAATGCCAAGCTAGCGTTAGCTGTGCTTGTATAAAATATGCAAGATGAGTGATGATGATTAAATTACCCATTTATATATGTTTAACGTTACCTTACCGACGGGTATATTGATAAAGTATTGTCTTTTACTTGCAAAGGTTTTATTGCATGTACTTACAGTAACAAGCGTAGCTGTCATCAACTAACGTTACAGTAGTTTGGAGCTAATTTAACCCTCACCGTATTCTACCGCGACGGCGCCGCCTCTCGCTCTGCTGCCTCTGTGTCTGGGAGTTGACAGAGAGCAGGCAGAGACTGCGGCCTGATGATTTTTTTTAACCATTGCATTTCAAATTAAATCACATTTGACGCTTGAGACATAATGTTACATGATAAGACCAGCAAGTCTCGAAAGCAGTATCGATAACCTCGAACCTTATTGATTTTTTTGGTTGTAAGAAATTTTGGAACCGAGTCTCGAGCCCCATCCCTAACTGAAGTTATAATAACTTTCTGTTTCATGGCAAATCATTGATTTTGGCTGACGAAATGCCACGGACACTCCCACTGATGAAAACTTGAAGTTGATCGGATTAATTCTGTAGCAAACCTACTTAGTCAATGAAATGGTGAATATTAATATTCAGAAAGGTCTCAGGACTCCTTGGGTATGGTTTTAATGACACAATTATTAAATGGTGACCAGTTAGTTAATTGCTCATCATTTTGAATCAGTTTAATCAATCAGTTAGTCTCATATCAAAGTCGTATATCCTCCGTCCAGTGACCTGGATTTAAACAGTACACACACGCAGTTCCTGTGATTAAGGTGACATTTATTAACTAACGTGAATACAAAGTGAGGTTAAATAAATGTCATAAAAACAATGACTATTAAACAACCAGGATGTAATCAATGAGAATAATGGAGTTCAATGTGTATTTACTGGTCTATTGTGGGAAAGAATCTGATTCTAAGGGAGCGACATAACTAATGAACGCAAGTTATACGATCATAACTAAGTTAAATTTGGCTAGGAGTTTTAGGCTAAAGGATTAAAAATATAGCACATCAATTTGACCACAGAATGTAGTTTGTTTTGTCTTACTGCTGCCAGGTCGTATGGACGGCCCAACGCAGGCTGAGTTTCATAGGTTCACGGTTACAACGGCTTGGCACGCCGTCGGCCGGTTGCTTTGTCAGCCAGTGATTGCCATGATGTCCGTCACAACTCGCAACACAAACCCTGGCTCGGTTCGTCAGTTGATGTCCTCGGTGTTCAGCTAGTGTAACTAACCCACGTGGCTGGGTCCGAACTTTGGTGGGAGTGGTGGAAGTTAATTCTAAAATAAAGCGTAAAAGGGAACTTGGTTGTTCCTGAATTCAAATTTGTATGGTATAAATGGTCTGATTACTCTTAACAAACAAAACAAAAGAAAGTAAATTCAACAAAGGTTCCACATTCAACTCTTGTAAAGTTCTTCATTTTAAGCATTTGATCAAAGGAAAAGTTATGGTTAATCGTCCATCACTGTCACTACAGTGTGCAGGCTGTGGCTTTCCACTCAGAAATGTTCAGGTTACTTCAACGTTCCCGTCTCAGAGGCAGAGACGAAATCCTCCCGAAAAAAGGCGGAGTGACAGCAGCTATAGACAGACAGAGCTGGAAACTCCGTAAACTTCCACTGCAACGTTACAGTAATAGTTTTATCAGCTGCAGGTTGAAATAATCCATGCTCGTCACATGATCACGGTACATTTACTGCATTTAGCCGACATGCTACATCGTTAGCTCGCCTGCTGCTTTCAGCAACGATTATTACTATCTGTGAATCTGTCACCAGAGGCTCAGCAATGTCAGCACAGCTACATGTACTGGATGATAATGAAACGGTTAGTGAGCTGGACTGAATATTAAGATTGTGTCACACTTTATAACAGTTAGACCACAGTCAGTAACTTTACTGTAACTAGTGTTAGTGGACGGCTCTTCCTTCCTCTGGGTTGTTGTGACCATTTTGTTGCAGTGTTTTATATTATGTGTGTCTAGTTAGTTACAGCAACTGAGAGGTACACAGTGGTACACAGGATGGTAACATGGGTCACGTTAGTTGGTGAAGTAATGTGGAAAGCTAACGTTATATAACTTTGCACCGGATAACATTAGCAACTGCTTGCCGTTAGGTGGCGAGCTAACGTGACTTTCTCTGTATTTCTCCAGCTTTACTAATGATCACTTTGTTCTTACTCAACATCATCTGAACCTGTTTGGTCTGATGGGCTTCAGCACATAAAACTTTATTGTTTTTGTATCCTTACGTGGAGCCTGTGTTTTGCTCTGAGCCGGTTGTTTGATGGTGTTGGTGGACTTCATGTCGTTACCTGCCGTGTTGCCGCTGTAGTCGGCTCGGGAGCGCGCACAAGGCTGAATCCGACCCGGAGACCTCACATTAAAAGCAGAATATTGTCTGATGCAAGCA
>NC_060161.1:38615847-38623276 GCF_021292245.1 Micropterus dolomieu
TTAATGTTTACAACAGCAAAGTAACTCAATAACTTGATCTGACATCACAAGTAGTGAGTGATGTTTAGAAAGAATAACATCAGTCCCTCCTCGTCTCTCGCTGGCTGCAGGTAACGTTACCAGGAAGAAGGAGGAGCGGCTGGTTTGTCTCAGCCAGCAGCTGAGTTTTTAAGACAACAGACCTGTCTGTGCTCCAGACAGACAGCTTTCTATTTAGCTTGTTTTTAACATTTGGCTAATGCCAAGCTAGCGTTAGCTGTGCTTGTATAAAATATGCAAGATGAGTGATGATGATTAAATTACCCATTTATATATGTTTAACGTTACCTTACCGACGGGTATATTGATAAAGTATTGTCTTTTACTTGCAAAGGTTTTATTGCATGTACTTACAGTAACAAGCGTAGCTGTCATCAACTAACGTTACAGTAGTTTGGAGCTAATTTAACCCTCACCGTATTCTACCTCGAACCTTATTGATTTTTTTGGTTGTAAGAAATTTTGGAACCAAGTCTCGAGCCCCATCCCTAACTGAAGTTATAATAACTTTCTGTTTCATGGCAAATCATTGATTTTGGCTGACGAAATGCCACGGACACTCCCACTGATGAAAACTTGAAGTTGATCGGATTAATTCTGTAGCAAACCTACTTAGTCAATGAAATGGTGAATATTAATATTCAGAAAGGTCTCAGGACTCCTTGGGTATGGTTTTAATGACACAATTATTAAATGGTGACCAGTTAGTTAATTGCTCATCATTTTGAATCAGTTTAATCAATCAGTTAGTCTCATATCAAAGTCGTAAATCCTCCGTCCAGTGACCTGGATTTAAACAGTACACACACGCAGTTCCTGTGATTAAGGTGACATTTATTAACTAACGTGAATACAAAGTGAGGTTAAATAAATGTCATAAAAACAATGACTATTAAACAACCAGGATGTAATCAATGAGAATAATGGAGTTCAATGTGTATTTACTGGTCTATTGTGGGAAAGAATCTGATTCTAAGGGAGCGACATAACTAATGAACGCAAGTTATACGATCATAACTAAGTTAAATTTGGCTAGGAGTTTTAGGCTAAAATGACTAAGGATTTAAGGCTAAAGGATTAAAAATATAGCACATCAACTTGACCACAGAATGTAGTTTGTTTTGTCTTACTGCTGCCAGGTCGTATGGACGGCCCAACGCAGGCTGAGTTTCATAGGTTCACGGTTACAACGGCTTGGCACGCCGTCGGCCGGTTGCTTTGTCAGCCAGTGATTGCCATGATGTCCGTCACAACTCGCAACACAAACCCTGGCTCGGTTCGTCAGTTGATGTCCTCGGTGTTCAGCTAGTGTAACTAACCCACGTGGCTGGGTCCGAACTGTGGTGGAAGTTAATTCTAAAATAAAGCTTAAAAGGGAACTTGGTTGTTCCTGAATTCAAATTTGTATGGTATAAATGGTCTGATTACTCTTAACAAACAAAACAAAAGAAAGTAAATTCAACAAAGGTTCCACATTCAACTCTTGTAAAGTTCTTCATTTTAAGCATTTGATCAAAGGAAAAGTTATGGTTAATCGTCCATCACTGTCACTACAGTGTGCAGGCTGTGGCTTTTCACTCAGAAATGTTCAGGTTACTTCAACGTTCCCGTCTCAGAGGCAGAGACGAAATCCTCCCGAAAAAAGGCGGAGTGACAGCAGCTATAGACAGACAGAGCTGGAAACTCCGTAAACTTCCACTGCAACGTTACAGTAATAGTTTTATCAGCTGCAGGTTGAAATAATCCATGCTCGTCACATGATCACGGTACATTTACTGCATTTAGCCGACATGCTACATCGTTAGCTCGCCTGCTGCTTTCAGCAACGATTATTACTATCTGTGAATCTGTCACCAGAGGCTCAGCAATGTCAGCACAGCTACATGTACTGGATGATAATGAAACGGTTAGTGAGCTGGACTGAATATTAAGATTGTGTCACACTTTATAACAGTTAGACCACAGTCAGTAACTTTACTGTAACTAGTGTTAGTGGACGGCTCTTCCTTCCTCTGGGTTGTTGTGACCATTTTGGTGCAGTGTTTTATATTATGTGTGTCTAGTTAGTTACAGCAACTGAGAGGTGGTGAAGCTGTGTACCTGAGTGTTGGTAAAACCACAATAAACATAAACTGAATGTTAAAAAGAAAACAGCGGCAGATCCGAGCTACTGTAGCGTTAGCTGGCTGCTCCTGGCTGCAGCACTATAGGCTAATGTTGGTGAACAAATGGCTCCACATTTGCTTTTTGCTGTTACATCTTTTCTTGCAGGCTAAATCAACAGTGGTACACAGGATGGTAACATGGGTCACGTTAGTTGGTGAAGTAATGTGGAAAGCTAACGTTATATAACTTTGCACCGGATAACATTAGCAACTGCTTGCCGTTAGGTGGCGAGCTAACGTGACTTTCTCTGTATTTCTCCAGCTTTACTAATGATCACTTTGTTCTTACTCAACATCATCTGAACCTGTTTGGTCTGATGGGCTTCAGCACATAAAACTTTATTGTTTTTGTATCCTTACGTGGAGCCTGTGTTTTGCTCTGAGCCGGTTGTTTGATGGTGTTGGTGGACTTCATGTCGTTACCTGCCGTGTTGCCGCTGTAGTCGGCTCGGGAGCGCGCACAAGGCTGAATCCGACCCGGAGACCTCACATTAAAAGCAGAATATTGTCTGATGCAAGCAACGAAGAAAACAGTGAGTTTTGAGCCCACTGACAATAAGACAATTTCATTTATTAAAATCAAAAACTTACATATAGCCCCTTTTAACTCAATCCTTGGGTCAGGCGCGAAAGTTGGTTATTCAACACATGACTATTTCTGAACCATATAATTTATAAAGAAAGTATATAAAGGTGCTTGGAACAACATTAGTTACAACATAAATTAAATGCCGGAAATCCAGTGACCATTGCTGAAGATTAAAGACGACTGCAAAATTAACTTATTTATGGATTCTGCTTTTCAACAGTTTCTAACTAGAACATGGTAATAGAACTACTCAAACTGAAGTGTCAGGCCAATAAATAACTTAAAGATTTAATTATAATAAGGTAATAAGGCAAGTTTATAAGTTTACATTCTTGTTCACACAAAGGAATTTGGGACTGTCCTTCCTGGCATCTGGCTTTTCTCATGTTCAGGTTGAGGTTAGTCTCTCGACAAGGTTAATATTGTCATTTTAACAGTCATGCATGAGTCTGTCATCTCAACTTCACCGGAGGTGGTAGATTTTATGGTCAAAACTGCCCAAACAGCACTTGGGAGTGGTGCAAACCTTTCACCCCCTCCTTTGGGGTACTTCAGCTGTCTGTTGTGGGTTGATATCTCAACCCCCCCCCCTCTCAAAGGGAGTTTCTGGATTATTCCTTCTTTGGTATAAAATAATTAGATCAGCACTACAATACTGTATCAAGTAAAAATGGCTGACTTCCTGTTGAGTTTAGGGTATGGGTTCTTGAGGCTTTTGTGTGTCTTGATATGATAATTGTTGTAATTGATCCATTGTAGCGTAAAACATGACATTTTTGGTTGCCAGCAGGTGGCGCTATGACTTTGGGTGAATGATGGCAGATGGATGTGTTCATGGCGGGACTGTTATTATTCATATCAAATTTGGTACAGATGTTAGTATGTATTGTGTGAAGTTATAACATCTTCCTATTTCTTGGTAAATGTTTCGAGGTCACACCATCGGCACATTTGTGGACAAACTCTCCGTTTGTACAACTTTTAATTGTCAGTGGATTTCGACTGCACAGTGAAAATTTGTAGTCGATTTGAACTAATTCCCTAAGAGGTGTTCTTTAAAGTACAGTGTGTAAATCACCAAAAACGACCATTAAATCCATAATGGCTGACTCAGGCCCTCAAAAGTGCACAAAAAACTACTCAATAAAAGTAATGTGACTTTTGTAAATTGTAATTTGTTACTTTCCACCTATTTAGTATTCAGTGTGTGAGTGTGGATGACAGTCCTAATCACTGTGGGTACAGTACATTAGTAGGTGATTTCAAAGATGTGCTCTAATGTCATTTATGGTTTTAGATAGCTCGCTCCACCATGACATCTCACTTACTGTGTTTCTCTTTGTTGATATAGAGAAGGAGAAGAAGAACTGGACTCAAACGTCACCGCTGTGAGCTCTGTGACAAATCCTTCACATCTGAATCTTTGAAGATTCATCAGAGAGTTCACACTGGAGAGAAACTGTACAGCTGTGACCAGTGTGGGAAAACTTTCACTACATCAGGTGCCCTAAAAAAACACCAACGTGTTCACACTGGAGAGAAACCTCACAGGTGTGAACAGTGTGGAAAAACTTTTGCTACATCAGGTAACCTAAAAATCCATGAACGTGTTCACACTGGAGAGAAACCGTACAGGTGTGAACAGTGTGGAAAAACTTTCACTACATCAGGTCATCTAAAAAAGCACCAACGTGTTCACACTGGAGAGAAACCTCACAGGTGTGAACAGTGTGGAAAAACTTTTACTCAATCAGGTAACCTAAAAATCCACGAACGTGTTCACACTGGAGAGAAGCCTCACAGGTGTGAACAGTGTGGAAAAACATTCGCTCAATCAGATCACCTAAAAAAGCACCAACGTGTTCACACTGGAGAGAAACCTCACAGGTGTGATCAGTGTGGAAAAACTTTCACTCGATCAGGTAACCTAAAAAGGCACCAACGTGTTCACACTGGAAAGAAACCTTACTGGTGTGAACAGTGTGGAAAAACTTTCACTACATCAGGTCATCTAAAAAAGCACCAACGTGTTCACACTGGAGAGAAACCTTACAGGTGTGAACAGTGTAGAAAAACTTTTGCTCAATCAGGTAACCTAAAAAAGCACCTACGTGTTCACACGGGAGAGAAACCTTACAGGTGTGAACAGTGTGGAAAAACTTTCACTACATCAACTGAAGCAACAATCCACCGACGTGTTCACACTGGAGAGAAACCGTACTGGTGTGAACAGTGTGGAAAAACTTTTGCTCAATCAGCTCACCTAAAAAAGCATCAACGTGTTCATATTGGAGAGAAACCTCACGTGTGAATAGTGTGAAAAAATCTTCACTACATCAGGTCACCTAAAAATCTTTTAACATGTTCAGACTAGAGTGAAACTATGCAGCTGTGGCAAATCATGTACCAACAGGAGAACCCTTAGACACAAATTCATTCACAATGCATCATTTTGACATTTTCACAGAGCTGAGCTAGCGGTTTCCTCCTGCCCTGAATAAAACCTATTATCTAGGGCTGCAACTAATGACTTTTTTCGTAGCCGACTAATCTGTGAATTATTTATTCGATTAGTCGACTAGTCACGAGTATTTTTGTCACCCCCTAAACCTAACCCTAATTAAACCATTTAACTAATTAAATGTCTTTCAAATGAATTACTGATCTCCAACACACAGCCTAACTAGCTAGCGTTACCCTTTTAGTGAATGAGGTTTACTATTCAGAATGAACACCAGTATCAATGCCAGGGGGAAACCAGGGAAGAAGACAAGACAGCGTAGGCTACTCCTATAATTCACGGATTTGTACAAACTTTTAACTGTTTAACAAAGATTTTTGCTTTGGAACTATAATAAATTAAATCAACTTAATATAACCACAACTGTACACTAAGAATGTAATGTCTATTTAGAACAATAAAGCAACAGTCCCCTTTTAAATTAGTTTATTTTTCAAAAGTGCTTTGAACTCGGTGGAGAATGTTCTGTAGGCTACATCACGAACCAGATGGCCCTCGATGTACTTTAAACCATTACTCATTTCCACTAACTTTTTTTTAAAGCTGGGTCTCCGACATTGCCAGTGTTGTGTTGGACAGATATGTGCTGCGGTGTTAATGAGAGAGAGAGAGAGAGAGAGATGAGCGAGAGGATGTGCTGCGCAAATGCGCTACGGCGCTCATCTGCAATCAAATAAGATTCTAAATAAGACTAGGGGGAAAAAAAAAAAAGTGGCGGTCAGCGTTGATATTGTTGCGGGCCGGTAATAATAAATGAACATCCTCTGTCGCTGCTGCTCTGTTGTTGCTGCTGCAGTGGTCTGAACTGAGTAACTGGGACCAGGGTGTTCTGTGGGCGTGACTGGCTGGCCGGCTGGCACCGCTAACCCTGCGCTTGTGGAGCTTCTCAACTCTGAAAACGTTTGAGCACATTTCCATTTCGCCATCAACTTTGGTAAAACTGCCAATATTCAAATTGTACACAGTTGATTTCTCGCCACAAAAGTGTATTTATTGATTACATAACATACAAAACTTACAAAAGTGTACAAAACAAAAGCCGTTCTGCTGTTTGCCTCTTTCTCCGAAGTACTGCTCCCAGCACTTCCTATAGTGCATTGCAGTTAGAAATGAACAACCAGAAATGTTCCTAATATGAAGATTCCCATCTGTCCCCTAACGGCATCTACAGGTGCTGGTCATATAATTAGAATATAATATCATATAATATCAAAAAGTTGATTTATTTCAGTAATTCCATTCAAAAAGTGAAACTTGTATAATGTATACATTCATTCCACACAGACCGATATATTTCAAGTGTTCATTCCTTTTAATTTTGAGGATTATAACTGACAACTAATGAAAACCCCAAAATCAGTATCTCAGAAAATTAGAATATTGTGAAAAGGTTCAATATTGAAGACACCTGGTGTCACACTCTAATCAGCTAATTACCTCAAAACACCTGCACATTAATTGAGAGGCGAGGGGAAGGAAAAGATGTGGTAGAAAAAAGTGTACAAGCAATAGGGATAACCGCACCCTGGAGAGGATTGTGAAACAAAACCCATTCAAAAATGTGGGGGAGATTCACAAAGAGTGGACTGCAGCTGGAATCAGTGCTTCAAGAACCACCACGCACAGACGTATGCAAGACTTGGGTTTCAGCTGTCGCATTCCTTGTGTCAAGCCACTCTTGAACAAGACACAGCGTCAGAAGCGTCTCGCCTGGGCTAAAGACAAAAAGGACTGGACTGCTGCTGAGTGGTCCAAAGTTATGTTCTCTGATGAAAGTAAATTTTGCGTTTCCTTTGGAAATCAAGGTCCCAGAGTCTGGAGGAAGAGAGGAGACGCACAGAATCCACGTTGCTTGAAGTCCAGTGTAAAGTTTCCACAGTCAGTGATGGTTTGGGTGCCATGTCATCTGCTGGTGTTGGTCCACTGTGTTTTCTGAGCTCAAAGTTCAACGCAGCCGTCTACCAGGACGTTTTAGAGCACTTCATGCTTCCTGCTGCTGACCAACTTTATGGCGATGCAGATTTCATTTTCCAACAGGACTTGGCACCTGCACACAGTGCCAAAGCTACCAGGACCTGGTTTAAGGACCATGGTATCCCTGTTCTTAATTGGCCA
>NC_060161.1:38623376-38636743 GCF_021292245.1 Micropterus dolomieu
CTGGACAAGAGATTGAGTACACCCTGTGTCTAGCAATGCAGTTAGGGGTCTACCATTTACCAGGACTGTAACAGTTAGCGAATCAGATGACTCTGGGAAAGGTGCAACCCTAGGCCTTGGAACATAGCACAGGTTTGTAGCTTTGGGCTTTTTAACTGGACAAAAGGGGCGTGTATGGCCTGCCTCACCACAGCTGTGACATATTACCTCTGCTTTGCGACCTGACCAAACCCTTTGGTTAGTCTGATCTACATGTGAAGGTTTTCTATAGCTGGCCTGACCCTGTGTATGGCTACCTGAACCACCCCCTTTCAAAAACCCTTAAACTTAGACTTACCCCCTTGGAGTCTGCGTTGTCCTGCGTAGCGGTAAAATCCTGGTCCCTTGTGAGCAGACACATAGGCATCCACTAGTTTAGCAGCCATTGCAGCAGTGGTTGGATTAAATTCACATAACTACATAAATAATTTTCTTGGGCCTAAAATTCATACAGATTTTCCATTATACAGCAGTGAAGTTGGTATTAAATTTCATCCTAGGTGGTATTAAAAAGGTCTTAAAAAGTCTTAAATTTAACTTTGAGAATCCTGATACTACAGAAACTGATGACGACAGGCGCCTTGCCGCATCCGTTTCTCACTGCCAAGCCAGTGGAATCATCATGGGTGTTACACAGTTTCAGCATATTGATATGACAGACCCGTGTTTTCTGGCATCGTCTTAGGGGTACTGATTACATCGTCTGTCTTGCCACACTTTTGACGCACATCGTATGGACCGGAAAAACACAGCAGAGAGAGCAGAACTGGGACAGAACTAGGCCACAGAGCCGACGCTTTGTCTGCAACTAGGACATGTCCAACAACAGGCGAATGATGGAACCATGATGGAACTTTACCCAGGAATCAGTTCCTGTTCCTTGTGGTATGGGCCACCGGTAGTAAGGGGGGCCGGTCCCTTGGGACTTTAGCCAGGAACGAGTTCCTGTTCCTGGGATATGGGCCTCAAGCTGGAGGGAGGGTGGTTGTGTCTACCCAGGAAGGAGTGCCTGTTCAGGGGTCTGGACTTCGAGGTGGACTGGATCCTTTTCCTCAAAGTCTGCCCTGGAATGACTGTCTGTTCCTGGGATTGGGTGTCCAGCAGAAGGTGGCCCGGTCCCCGGAACTTTACCCAGTAATCACTCCCTGTTCCTGGGGTGTGGACCTAGAGCCTGAGCGGGGTCGTGGATACCGGTTCTCTACCCTGATCCAGATTCCCTTTCTTACACTTAAAATCCACCGGACCGCAAGCTCTCTTCTGAGTTACGTACATGCTACTTTTCAGAGCGGGCGGGCGAGCGGGCGAGCGGGCGAGAGAGAGAGAGAGAGAGAGAGAGAGAGAGAGAGAGAGAGAGAGAGAGAGAGAGAGAGAGAGAGAGAGAGAGAGAGAGAGAGAGAGAGAGAGAGAGGGAGAGGGAGAGAGAGGGAGAGAGAGAGAGGGAGAGAGAGGGAGAGAGAGAGGGAGAGAGAGAGGGAGAGAGAGGGAGAGAGGTGTCAGTCACTCAGAGGTTATGTTTAAAATCATTTAGTCTGTCTGTCTGCACCTGTTTTATGTCTGTCTCTCTACCTGTCTGTTATCTTGTCCCTTAAGTTAATAATCGTGGTTTAAATGATTACCAAATTAAATGATTATACATTGTCCAAAATTGCCCATGTAATAAGAAATAGTATCAAATATTAGTAAAGCAGAGCAGGTGAAATACTCGAGATGACGGCAACTCGTTACATTACACAACGCAGAAATTCAACAGTGGTGTTCAGTGTGCAGTTACTTAAACTAACGGTGAGAAAAGTATAAATCCGTTAGGCCTAATATTACGTTAGAAGACTTAAGGCTTAACACACCTGCTTTAGTAAATAGTAAATATATATAAATTATAAGTATGAGTAGAGGAAAGGTCTGCTAGCCGCTAGGCTAATTTCTGCAGTGTAAAATGCCAAAGGCATAAGCTAATAACGTTGACTATCAAGTTGTAACTGAGCTGATGTAAACATGCTACAGCCTGCTGAGAGGGAGTTTGAGTTTGTATCTCTCTCCCTCTCCGCCTGTCTGTCTACCTGTCCGGTGCAGAGTCCAACCACCAGGTCAGAGATGAAGGTGTCTTCAGTCTCTCCGGAGCGATGGCTGACCATCACACCCCAACCACTGCTCTGAGCCAGCTTACACCTGAGGAAGGGAGGGGGTAGCTTAAAAAACAGTTAATTAGCCACCGCAATCAATTAATCAATGGCTAAGACAGACAGACAGACAGACAGGTGTCTTACGCCTGGATGGACTCGGTCACGGAGCCGATCTGGTTCACTTTGAGCAGCAGACAGTTGCAGGCCTTCTTGTCTACAGCCTGCTGGATCCTCTTCGGATTGGTCACTGTCAGGTCATCTCCTACGATCTGATTGGTTAGAAACACACAGAGATGTTACTGTAGTCGTTTCCAGGAACTTTTTCTCGACTGGTGGAACTGGTTTTGGTTCCTAAAAATAATCGCTAGTGTTTTTAGTAAACACATCTGTGACTGTCTGTCTGTCTCACCTGGATGTCTGTAGAGGCGGTGAACTTGGCCCAGTTCTCCCAGTCGTCCTGGTCAAATGGATCCTCAATGGACTGGACTGGAGACAGAAAGAGATTCAATTTTCAATTCAATTTTATTTATATAGCACCAAATCACAACAACAGTTATCTCACGGCGCTTTTCATAAAGAGCAGGTCTAGACCGTACTCTGTGATGTTATTTACAGAAGCCCAACAGTTCCCACCAAGAGCAGCACTAGGCGACAGAGGCAAGGAAAAACTTCCTTTAAGAGGCAGAAACCTCGAGCAGAACCATGGCTCAGGGTGGGCGGCCATCTGCCTCGACCGGTTGGGGTGAAGGAGATGAACAGAGTTGTACTGACCTCTACAGGCTGAGAGCTGCTACAGAGCTTTTATTCATCCAATGGAGAACTTCTATTGAAAATGTGTCATTTAAACTCTTCAACATCTCTGTGATTCTCCAAAACATCTTCTTCTATCCTTTAAATGTCTTTGATTTCAACATCAAGTGTGTTTAATAACAAATGCTACAAAGAGATGGTCAGTATCAAGTATTTTTAAGGTATTTGTAAGTATTCTAGTAAGTGTCTTGAATTCCTCTTATTCTTTGCCTTTTTTGTGCCTCCAAAATTGCTTGTGCTGTGTATCGTTCATATGTCAATACATGCACCATATTATGTCGTTTTCTGCATTCAAAAATGTGCATTACTTCGCAGTACTTTCGATTTTTCTTATTGATCTCTCTGAGTAATTTTGGTTCAAACACACTCCCCATAGACATCCACTGTATTTATATCTAAGCAAGCAAAAACAGAATTAATGCCAATCATACTTCAAAGTATTCAGTATTGCACACTGATCACCTGTACAAAATCTGATCATGACGTCACAGACTGTGTACGAGTTATTAGAAGTTACTTATAGCATTAAATTCTACATTTATAACACATCTGACACATGCAGGTCGGTGTGTTTTCATGTGTTTATAGTCCTCCAAACGTAATGCCAGTCAGCACTGCCAGCAATAAAAGAGCACCTTTGTTCCCTTTTGAAAATAATAATTTAACTCAAATATACTACCTTTAGAAATAAAACTTGATCTATGATGCTACCAAAACATTGTAGGCTAGAGTACATGTGTGGTGTGTAAATGAAGAAAATATAAATTGTAGGCTACTGACGTATTCTTAAATGATATGATACAAGGTGAGACAAGGTGGTTAAAAAACTGTGTTTGGTCTCAACTAAAGCTAGGGCCCTCACTCCTGTTTCCAGCTTCCAACTTCCCATTATTAATTATCCCTTCTTTGCACTTACATGTCACACAACATCAGTTCCTATAATTTGCGCTTCAGTAACTTGTATTTGTTATCCTGCCTATGTTATCTGTACCTATGACCCGTACAGAGCTCGGTAAGAGAGCCTTTAGTTATACTGCTCCATCCAACACATGGAACACATTGCAGACTGATTTGCAGTTGAGAAATCGCATGAAAGACTTGGAAGTAGATGCTATAAATTGTTGTCACTGCTTTGAAAATAACTAAATCCTTTAAATCTACAGTATGTACAAATTGTACATCTATTGTTCTCTAGTGTAGGTTTCCTGGATTTGACCTCAGTTTGTTCTAGTGTGACCTGTGTGTGGTTACCAGGGTAGTTCTTGATGAAGCTGCGGTACAGGTCTCCCAGCTTCTCTCCGCTGATGTGTCTGGACGGGTCGTCGGGGGACTTGAAGTCCAGGTCGTACTTTCCACTGCGGTAGAACTCGGACGCCGCCACGTCCATCCCGATGATGATCTTGTCGGGGTAGCCGGCCTTCTCGATGGCCGACTTCAGCAGCTCCAGGGCTGCACAGAGACATAAAGTGTTTATGTTTAGTGTGTGGGTGTTGATGTGAAGGACTGAGTCCCATTTTACTCATTTTCTCTTCCTGTGACAGCAGGAGCTGAGATCTGGTTGCAGGAAAAGTAAACAGAGTGGAACATCTCCTAAGTCCACAATATCTCTCAAGTAAATGCAGAGCAGTTTAGGCAAAACATAATATAAATTATTTACAAGGAATTTCTGCAATAACTGTATTTAAGACAAGAACTACAGCATGCATATTAATATATTACAACATAACTGTAAGATAATAAAACCAGCAAATACTCACTTTTAAGAAGCTGGATTATAGTGTAATATTTGCTTTAAAAGTTATTACAATATTTATCTAATCACTTTCTTAATGTTGCAATATCATTAATATCATGACATATGTTTATGAGAGTAAGTTTTAAACTAGTATTTTCACAAATTATTCACTCCTGTTGTAGAAAAATACTACAAACAGACCATTCAGACAGACAGACAGGTGGATGTCTCACCCTCATTGTTCTCCAGGATGTTGGGGGCGAAGCCTCCCTCGTCTCCCACGTTTGTGGCGTCTTTACCGTACTTCGCCTTGATCACGTTCTTCAGGTTGTGGTACACCTGAACATTTACACGTCAGAATACAGTCAGACATGCACATCAACATTTACTCAAAGCCAACAGTAGAAATAATGTAATAAATAATGAGTGTGTTATATTAATACTAACAATGTAACTACTAATACAACCAGGTATGGGCAGTATTTATGATACAGTTTTATAGAGTTGATGAAAATTTTTATAAATCTTTATATTTTGTACCAAAATACTTTGGTATTTATAAAATTCAAAACTTAACAGTTTGTGTTAAGAATTGGTGTTCACGAAATGAACATGACACTATGGGCACTATATGTAAAATTTCAACATCAAAGCTGTGTCTCCCTCTTTTGCTAGTCAAAACAAGATTGGAGGCAGAGAGAGGAGCGTGGAGAGGAATTAGCCTACGAGGAGAGACATGATTGAGAGAAAGGCAAAGAATAGACGAGGTAGGGGAGTCATGCTGGTGCAAGCTTGTAGCCTACGCTGCCCTCCCGAAACAGTCGTTTGTAGCACAGTTTTAATCTCATTGAAAACTAAAACTGATCCTTGCAGCTACCTGTCTGACTTACATGCAGGTAAATTCCATTAATGGTACTGATTCCTCAAAAGCTACTCAAAACAAGGCACGATCCTAATCTAAATTAGGATCCCCTTATGAGTCATTAGCAAACTGTTATTTAAACATTACTGACTTTACAACTAACCTTCATCCTATTAATCACAGGGATATGTGAATATTTGATCTGTTAATTGGTTGCTCAGATTTAGTCAGATTTATCACATGACTCATTAGGGAGAGAAAAGCTGCTGCTCTCAAACACCGATCACTTAATCAACTGAGTCAGGGTACTGATGGGAAATTAGTTTATTTTAATACATGTCGTGTCTGCTTTTTTTTGATACGCTTAGATTAAGGGTATGTTGGTATCTTATTTTAAAATACATCTTGATGTATTTTTGTTTGTCCCTGAATCAACTACTGCTAATAAATGTGTAGCACCTCGGCTCCGATCCTCATGGCCTCGTGGAAGTTGGCGGCTCCAACTGGAAGAATCATGAACTCCTGCATGGCCAGTTTGTTTCCAGCGTGGCTTCCACCGTTAATGACGTTAAAGGCCTGCGTAGGAGGAGAAAATGATTAGAAGACACTACAGTTACTTTAACTTAGGAGTCATTTCACCATTTAACTAACTAACTTTTTATTAGCCAACAGAAAATCAGAGGACAGTTACTTTTTATTCTAACCACTGAGCCAATATTCCTTATTACATTACTTCTTAACCTCTTTAGTTAATTTACTGGTGATCTTCACCTTCACCTAACTAATTAGAAAAAATTTATAAACCAAATAAACAATATGGTGGACAACATCACTTTGTTGTAGCACAGAAATTCTCAAACTTTTTTACATCAAGGACCCCTAAACTGACAAATTAGACCACAGACCCCCATCTGACAGGATTTTGGCTTTTTGATGTTTTATTACAGAAAGTACCAAAATAGTCATATGTTCTGCCATCATGTAACTTGTGGATGAAAATATAGTGAAAATAAATAATTCACCTTTTTGCTGGGGACCCCCAGTTACCTCCTCGAGGACTCCTAAGGGTCCCCGGACCCCACTTTGAGAACACTTCTTCTAGCAAACTAGGCTAAAGCACACTTTCAGCCTTTTTGTTGCCAAAGCATCAAAATTAGCTTTTTGATAATCTAGGTTGTAATGGACGTTGCTGAATACGTAAATTTAGATTTCAAGTCAGAGTCAAAGCCCCTCCCACTCACAGGAACAGGAAGTATGACGTCTTTATGTCCGGCAAGGTCAGCGATGTGGCGGTAGAGAGGAACTCCCTTCTCCGCTGCCCCCGCCTTGCAGACGGCCAGCGACACACCCAGGATGGCGTTAGCACCAAACTTAGCTGTAGACAGAGAGACAGACGGGTCAGACAGAGAGAGACAGACAGACAGAGAGACAGACGGGTCAGACAGAGACAGACAGAGACAGACAGAGAGACAAAACAGGTATTTACATTTGTTCTCAGTGCCGTCCAACTCCAACATGAACTTGTCGATCTTCTCCTGCTCAACAACGCTGAACTTCTGCAGAGACAGAGACAAAATGTGTTCAGTGTAGGTTATTTCCTTAAGATAAGAAACCTTTGTATTTTCCAGTAGTTAACATTTTCTCACATCGGACTAGCATTAGCTTTGAGCATACTCAGACTAAAGCAACATTTCTGAAATTTGGAAATGTTATTCTACTCTACTTCAATCACACTGACGCTTTATTGTGTATTTACATTTGAGATATTGATCATTTACTGATACCTTCTCAATCAGCTTGGGGGCGATGTCCTTGTTCACGTGATCCACAGCCTTAATAGTACCTGCAGGGAAAAACAAGAACCTTAACATTTCCATTTTATACCTGGTAAGAAGCAAAGGAACACTTTCCAGCTCCGCATGTAGTATTACTGCTTTGCTCTGTGGGGATCTGAACCCTCATCCTGCTGCTGCCTTGCTCTTACCTTTGCCCAGGTAGCGGCTCTTGTCTCCATCGCGGAGCTCCAGAGCTTCATGGACTCCAGTTGATGCACCGCTGGGAACTGCTGCCCTGAAAAGACCTGAGAGACGGACAGAGAGTTAGAGTTGTTAGAAGGTAGATGTGTCTCTTTTGATGAAGCTAAGCTAGCAGTTTCCACCTGCTTCCAGTCTTTGAGCTAAGCTAGGCTAAGCACATCATGCACCTATGTTTTTATTAGCCAGACTCGCTAATATATCAGTCAACTTGACTTAGTAAAGGCATGTACTGTATATTCACAGAGCTTGTGGGTTCTCACCCTTGGCTGTCCACAGGTCCACCTCCACCGTGGGGTTTCCTCTGGAGTCCAGAATCTCCCGAGCGTGAATCTTAGTGATAGACATCCTGACTGAAGGAGGGGAGGGGGAGAGAAAGGTGGGGAGACAGAAACAAAAGAGGTGAGACATTTGCTGCGTATGCAGATGACATACTAATATGATCCACATCATAGTTTTTCTGTTTGGCTGCAAAGACTCATGGATTCCCCACGACCTGTCTTTGCTCCCACGCTGTTGAGAAAGCGTGTTGCCATGAGACATCATTCTACTGTAGATCAATGGGAGAAGATCTGCTCAAGAGAGAAGGGCCTGATTTGATGAGAGACTGACAGGGCGAGCTACTTCTGAGGTCACCAGAAACCAGCCAGTTTTCACTGTCCAGACTCTGTGTAAATATGTAACATTTGAATTTGTTTAGAGTTTATGTTGGTGTCTGTGTGGATAATGTGGTCGCAATAAAATAATGTTTCTAGAAGCTGTCCTACAATTGGCAACCAGGCCATGTTCCAGGATTATTAGAACAGGAACAGACCGACTGGTTTAGACATCTCAGATTCACCATTGTTAAGAGGGATGTTGCATTTTAACTACAGATCTACCTTGACAAGAATAAACTTTCTGAACAATTCCAAACTGGCTTTTGCCCTGGACCAAGTGCACAACTGGTCCTAGTTAAGATCAGCAGCCATCATACCTGTCTGCACACAGGTCAAGAGCCTAAAGCTGATGATACACCGGGCAACTTTTTGAGCAATGCTGCAGGGCAATCTTGCTTGTGGCAAGCCCGACTATGTTTTGAATGGATAGCGGTGGGACGGAGCGGGTAGCCGAGTGGTGGGGGAAGGAGATTACGGTAGTAGTCTTTTCTCATTACCGTTGACGGCACCATTGCCCTAAAAGTTGTATCATCAGCTTTAGTGTCTTCTTGGACGGGACCCTGTTTTTCTCCAGTCATATAGACAATCCCCTGCCTTTTTTCATCTGCGAAACACATCTCCAGACTTTGCCCTGCTTTAAATCTTTGTCACTGCTTTGGTCACATTATGCACTGACTACTTATTCACCGACTTCAGCCTACATCAACATGTCCCTGCCCGGCTGATTCAGTTACTCTGGCGCCCTCTGTCACAGCAGATTCACTTTAAACGCTCATTATTAACAGTCAGACCTCTTCAGGATCTCACAGACCTCCTTCAGACTTGTAAGTCGGTTTGGATAAAACCATCTGTCAAATGAGTAAATGTAAATATTCTCTACTTAACTTCTGCTGTTATTTCTATTCCTTTAATGTGCACGTGAGTATCTGGTACAAAGATAATCAAATAAAGTGCATTCTGATTCTGAAAAGTCCTCTCTGCAGCTCAGTCCTTGTCGAAAGCTTCAGCAGCCAACTGTGCTGACATTTAGAAGACAAACATAGAACTAAATGTTAGCGATAGATCAAAAACACAAAAGATATCTATCAATGTTTTTTCCTCTTTTCTCACGACCGTGTTGTGTTGTGTAATGTGTCGTCCACATTCATGCCAATAAACTTTATGTGAATTTGAATTTTGTCAGACAGAGAGACAGGAAGTCAACCGGTGACCTTGAAAAAGACAAACCAGTTATGAAGCAGAGGACAAAATGCTAAACTCGCTGTGTGTGTGTGTGTGTACATGCGTGTGTGTGTGTGTGTGTGTGAGAGACCTGCTGCAGAGATCCTGTGTAACGCCATGCTGCCTCCATGACAGCAGGCAGCACGCCCTGTCCCCTGTCAGACGCCACCCACCCCCTCCCACACAGCCATTCACAGAGTTTCCCTCCTGACAGGCGGGTCACCAGGACCAATAAGAGAGAGGGGAAGAGACTATTCTCGTGAGAGAGGAGGGGGGATTAAAGAGAGAGAGAGAGAGTGATTCCCTTATCTTCCTCTGGAGGTTATTAATACAGTAAGTGTGTTAAACTCTCTGACCTTTTCCCTGACCTTTTATACAGAGGTCCTGACTTCCTCCTAGCTGTTATAGAATTACAGTTCACACACACTCACACACTTATTAATGTTCTTGACATTTAAAGAGGTATTTGTGACACCAGCCTCTCTGTGATAACTAAAGGTCTGTTCCTGTCTGCAACACCAACATTACAGCTTCTACAGAGACGGCAGGACATTAAAGGTGTTTGCTCAGCTGATGGACATAAACACGCTGACGTGTTATCTGTAATAACTCACAACTAGCAGATTAGCATAGCGACAGTAGAAGCAGTGTTAATGATAGAAGCAGAAAGTATCAGCAGTGGTGTAAGTAAGGTGTATTACTTGTGTTTGTAGTAGGATTCGCAGTAGTGGAAGCAGTATTCAGAACAATAGTGGTAGTACTAGCATTATTCACAGTAATGGAAGCCCGTATAGCAAAACTTGTTGAAGTATTGATGTATTAGCCGAAGTGGAAGCAGCAATATCAGCAATAGTAGTTGTTGCAGTATTAACAATATTAGTAGTAGTAGAATCAGATGAAGTATTAACAATAGCCCTGACAGTGTAAGCTACAGCAGTATTACTATGTTTGTAACTGTAGTGGGGAAGTACTTGTAGAAGCAAGGGCAGTGTACAGTACAGTACACAGTACAGTGCAGAGTACAGTACGAGGCAGCAGCAGTAATAGTGCTAGCTGTGTAAGTTGCAGCAGTATTAGTTTGCAGGAGGGGAAGGTTTACCCCTCAGCTGTTTAAACAGATTTCTGCTGGACGTTCTTGAGGTCTGAGAGTCTGTGTTATGTAACCATGAGTGTGTGTGTACGTGCATGTCAGTCGTGCACAGTGATTGGTCAGACGTGCCAGCAGAACAACAGCTGAGTGGTTGCAGTAGACTTGAAATCACTCATGGCCTTTACAAAGAATTTCCTGTACACATACACACACACACACACCGTATGGCTGTCTTTGTGGGGACCTGACCCCTGACCCCTGAACCTTAACCCCAACCCAGACCCCTGACCCCTAACCCTATTCATGACCCCTGATCTTGATCCTGCTAAAAGTAGTGGTTACACAACTGTTACCCCTAATTCTACTCCTAAAAATACTGCTACTACTTGTGCTAAAAGTATCGCTTACATGACTTCTACTAATACAAAACTTCTTCTTAGTACTACTGCTGCTCTGATTATTGCTTGAAATACTTGTACTATTCCTATACTACTGCTACAATAGTACCACCACTGCTGTATGTATTTAATAATGTGCTATGAATGCTCTGACGTGTTGGGATCCAGCTATGTTCAGGTTAGTTCATCAGTAAACATCTTACACATTAAATCAAAGTGCTCTGCCTCGCTGTCTGTCTGGACTTTGTACTTCTGCTGCTGTTTGTCAGATTGCATTCGCTCGGCTCGGCTCTGCAGCACTTTGACCTCCAGGCTGCTGAAAGTCAAAGCCTGAGGGGTTTCTGTCTTTGAGTTTAGATCAAGAATCAAACACACTGAGATTTGAGAAAATGGAGCGTATGCAGATATCTGATTTAACTTCCAGTGTGCCAACTTCCTCTGAAAACTTTCAAAATAAGATAAAAGAGACAAGTTGAAACAGGTTTAGACCAGAGTGAGTAACAAACAGGAAATAGTTTCTACGTTAGAACTAAAGCAAAAGTTGTTTCACAAAGGGACCAACCAGAGCTGAAAACTCCAGCCTACCTCAGCTGTGTGGACGGAGAAAAGAAGAGAAGACTGTGGCCGTCTGTCTGTCCGTTTGACTGTCCGACTGACGTGGAAAGTGTCTGTCTGTCTCGCTGCAGGGTTTTTATAGAGGCTTCCTGAAAGGGGGTGGAGGCTGGGTGCAGAGGCAGGGAGCGTCTGTGTGGGACAGGACTGCAGGCGAACAGAAGAACCTGCAGCACAAAGAGCTGACACAATACAACAACACCGTGAACTTTGAGGAGCCCGACAACAAATACAAATACTACAGAAGATGTTTGTTGTGTAGGAATATGTATTTATAAGCATATCAGTAGAAGTTTAAGTAGTATAGGTTGTAATAATATTAGCATATTACCAGTAATTAGAACAGTGTCTACAGAAGTAGTAGCAGTATCACCAGTAAATAGTGCAGTATTATTGGATGCAGAACAAGTAACAGTAGTTGTATCAGTATTAAGTGTATTAGCAATTATAGAAGAAGCATAACCAGAGGAGGTTGCAGTATTTGTTTCAGCAGTTTTAGCAATATCAGTATTAGCATATTAACAGTAAGAAGTAAGAATACTGTGTTAGTTGAAGAAGCAGATAAAAAGTAGTACAAGCAGCTGTGCTGGCAAAAGTTAGTAGCAAAGATTGTAGCAATATTTACATATTAGCAGGATTTACTTGCAGTAGTAGAAGCAGTAACAGCAGTAGTTCTTACAATATATCAAAAATCTATCAATATTAGCGTGTTAGTAGACAAAAGATTTAAAGTGGTAGTAGCTGATAATAGCAAAAGCAGATGTGCTAACAGTACTGACAGTACTTGTGTATGTATTAGTACTAGCTGTAGGCTACTATTGTTTGTAATAATATTAGCAGTAACAGACATAGTAGCATAGGAGCAGTATTATTGGAAGTAATTATACTAGCAGTTGTAGTAATATAGTACAATATGTGTAAGATATCACCAGAAGTTAATTTGTTTGAAAGATAAAATTAATATATGAATATTTTCATTAACTTATAAAATTAACAAATACTACGTCATGTCAAAGACGTTTATGTATATCTACTGATGTTAGCATGCTAATCAGCTAACGCTGGCCCGTCCTGTGCTGAAATACCACTTTGTACCTCGAGATGCGTCAGTTCGATAGTTCAGTCCTTCACACTAGTTTTTTAGTCTAATAAAAAACTAAATAAACTCACAAAGAATCAAGAAAGTAAATATTCCTGCACCTGTTTTCTTTATAAAACAGCTGGACAGAACGCCATCATGTGTTATGCTGTTTATTTACAAATTTGATTCTTATTGATTATTCATGTCAGCAGAATTAACATTTGAATCTTCTTGTGGTTGTTTATTAGAATTATTTTCATTCCCCAGGTCTGCTTCTTCAAACAAAATGTGTATATTATTCACAATCCAACATAGTTTCTGTTACTACAGTCACATTATAAGCCCTTATGTATGACACATAAAAGACTGTATCTACTCACACAGATTTTATTAATGTATTATATGAATATTTTCATGTATTTTTATTAAATAATTATTTGTTTCTCTCTGTGGGTGAACTAGTGTGACAGCCCCTAACTCAGACAGAGAAGGTCAAAGTTGATCTAAAGGGTAAATGTGAGACCGGCCCTGCATTCACTGCAAAGGGCACTAACCCCAACACACACACACACCTTACCCTTTACACTCACCTTTAACTGTACTACACACAGCATGTCCAGTGTCCCTGTAGCCTTTTACTGCAGCTAAATATAACCGCACATGACTGGAGGGGGAAGGGCGGGGGTCTTCTCTTCTTATAGATACTC